>NW_006159501.1:4796304-4799230 GCF_000334495.1 Tupaia belangeri chinensis
GAGAGAGAGAGTGTGAGAGAGAGAGAGAGAGAGAGAGAGAGAGAGAGAGAGAGGAAAAGTGAGAAAGCAAGCCACCAAGTCCAGGACTTAAACCACAGACAACCATGTGGGATTCCAACATTTTTAACCATCGTACCCCATGCCAGCCCCCAAATCAAAGATTTTAATAAATGTTTTGCTTTTGATATATGAGTAGTAAAACCTTTGGGTTTTCTAGGTTTGGAGTGATAATTTCAAAAGAATTCTTCTATTTAAGTTTGTTTCTTTTGGTTTTTAATGTTCAACCATTGTATATCACTACAGCATAGCAAATATGTTTTTCCATCATGAATACACTATATGTTGGTTCATTCAAAGATACTTTCATACACATTATCTTCAACAGAGAATTTTCCATTTTCCTGTCCCTTAAATGTTTTGTTTCTTTATTCTTCTCCTTTATTCCCTCCCCGATCCCCTGCCCCCCTCCCACACTGTCTCTAGTATCCACAGGTGCTCTCCATGCCTTCATACCTTCCAGCCTTTCTGTTTCTGCCATAGAGTGCAGACATTTGCTGTAAATTGAGTGGCTTGCTTTGTTTAGCAGGAAATGCCCAAATTTGTCCACTTCTAGCAAATTCTGGAGTTTCATTGTTTCTTACGGCTGAGTAGTATTCCGTTGAGTATATATATATGGGCCACACTTTTTCAATCCATTCATCTGTTGGTGGACATTTGGGCTGGTTCCCTGTCTTAGTAATTGTGAATAATGCTGTAATAAGTGTGTATGTGCAAGTATTTTTCTGACTGAGTGTATTCCCATCCTTAGAGTAGATACCGAGGCATAGAATTGCAGGATCATATGGTAATTCTACTTGTAGGTCATGTTTGTTTTGTTTGATTTTGTTTGTTTGTTTTTGTTTTTGGAGAGGTTTCTGCTATAGGGTACATGCACTCACCAGAAAGACAGAGAGAGACAGAGAGACAGAAAGCAAGAAATCACCCCCTGGGAGGATGGCCACACCACAATCCCTACTCCTCCATTCTCCTCTCGGGATCTTGGACACGCATGCACACACGCCCTGAGTGAGTTTCAGCCACTGTGTCTGGGACTTGAACCACATGGGAGTTCAGCAACATAGCCATTATGCAAAAGTTCTACTTGTAGATGTTTGAGAAATCTCCATATTGTTTTCCATAATGGTTATACTAATTTACATTTTTCACCAACACTGGATGAATTCACTGTGTGTGTTTGTCTGTAGTTTGTGCATGTGCATGCATGTACTTGTGATAGTTCTAAGATCTGCACATCCACCATGGCATGCTGGCTGATTGTTAGAGAAAACCTGCTCAGTGAGAAGAACTATCCCATTTCTAGGGAGCATTGTTCACTGAGAGGATAGTCCAAAGTGAGGAGTTTCCTGTTGATTGTGTCTCTAGTTGACCTCATCCTTCTTTCCCAAAGGATTATATTAAATGTCATGGCATGCTCATGATATTTATCTATTTATATATTAGCTTACAGAAATTTTCTTTAACACTGGTCACTAGATACCACCTTTAGGGCTATAGTATATCATCTAAACTGGGCAAGTTTTGAGAACAGTGAGGATGTTTTCAATAATCAAGCCAGGACCCATGGGACCTGGAGATTCAGTGACTTTTCTCAAGGTCATATCTACTATAGAGGGTAGATAGGAAGATGTGGAAGGCCTTCCCCACAGCTTACTTTAGTGGGAGCATTTAGCACAGAGTAAGTGAAAAGGTACAAAAGATTCCTGGAGATTTGATGAATGAATAAATCAGTATTTCAAGTTCATCATGGCATGCCACCTAAACCTTTGGGAAGAAGAATGGAGATATGAACTAGGATTCTTCTGGCAAACTGTACGTGTTTTTCCTGATTAAATTAGACCCTGAGTTTACAGATACTAATTTTCTCCATAGTGTTCAGGCTTACTGTTTCCATAGATTGTTTCTTTAGCTATTCTGTAAGACTGACAGGCTTTAGGATGTAAGGAAATGTGCTATAGTGACAACTAAAAAGGACTTTGGAGTCACACAGGCCAAAGGATGAGTTACATTTCAGTTACTTCTTAAGTCACTATTTGGATCAGTCTTTTTATATTTTCCAATGCTTCACATTTTGAGCTTCCTCATCTGTAATACACAAGTTTTAACAGAGTTCTTCTTTCCAAGCAACAGAATCCACGTTTGTGGTTTAAGCAATGTTAATCAAAGAATTATTATTATTATTTTTTTTTTACCACAAGTTTGAGGCATCAAAGAAGTAGTGGGAAAGCGGAGCATCTAGGCCACACGAAGCACTCAGAGTCCACAGCCGTACGCCAAATCCAGCCTGATGAGAAGTCTGTGTGTCACACTGAATATTCAGTCCACGGTTTTCACAGCTTCCTGGCACTCCACTCAAACTGTTGTTCTGTTTCACAAGCTCCCTTTTTCATTTGTTGCTCCAAGAAGTCCAGCCTGGGTGCTTCTGATTATAGGCATATTAGTCACTTGCTTAAGTTTTAGTTGCAGAAGAGACTGGGAAATGGGTGGGTGGTAGACTTATACAAGGACAACTTCAAAAACTAGAAGGATATTCAAAGTTGTGGACCAGCTAGATAATTCAATAAAAAAGGTCTCACTTATAATGAGAGGATGCACATGGTCTACCCACAAAGTTGTTGTCATGATCAAGTTACTCAGTGAGAGAGTCCATCATTATTTATGATTCCCAGCTTTATTCTAATCTCAATTGCACTGACTCATTTATAGACTATTTATTATTATTGCACTGAGAGTTCAAAAAGACAAGGAATTCACAGTTAATCGAACATTTCTATTACCTAGTTATTAGTTTGACACATGGAGAGGCTCAAAAGATATTTATTACATGGATTCAGTGACTGAAACTTTATTGTTCCTCCAACTTCATGTA
>NW_006159501.1:4799252-4843427 GCF_000334495.1 Tupaia belangeri chinensis
AAAGAAGATCCACTATACTATGTTAGACACATTTGAAAGACTACGCATGGGAGTGAATTTAGAATCATCTTTGTACACCAAGGGAATCAATATTTGCAGCTATTTCTTCTTCATATCCTTCAATATTTGCAGCTATTTCTTCTTCGTACCCTTCCATATTTAAACATATTTTGTGTGTCCATTTCACCTCTTGCCCAAATGAGCAGATAAAAACAATCTGATACATCGTGTCATTCAGAAATCAGGAGTTACTCTCAGTTGTTGTTCATTCTCTCCTTTGCTTCTGCATCTGACCACCTAGTACATTCAGTATCGACTGTCCTACATCCTCTCAACAGGGGAAATGCTCAAGCCATGATCCCATCATTTCAGGACCACATGGCATATTCTTGACATGCCATCCCACCAATCTCTGTCCTGACAGGATCCCCAAATTCAGTAGTCTCAATTCATACAGGTTCATCCCTTGACTCAGATATCTGATCCCAAGTTATATCAACAATTATCTTTTCTGAGAAGTATCGACACCCACAAAAAAAAACTAAGAAAACTGAGAGGTTCAATGGCTTTGTATGTTTACACAGCTTGAGGGAAATAAACCAGAGTATAGATTGTGTTCCTTTCAGTACAATTTAAAAAGATGAACTGTAATATCTTTTATTTATATTACTGGATACAGTTCACATTTTTTTTGTGCACCAGGTCAGAGACTTAGCAGTCTGGTTCATTGGGGGAAAAAGTTCTCAAATTGCCCATGAACTTAAGTAATTTGTGATTTGTAGCACGATGGAAATAGAAGTCCCCAAAGTTATTACAGTTCTATTTAAGAACGTAGGGTGTCATTTATTTGTGACAAGGTCCTTAATAAAATGAATGAGGAAACATGTCCTAGTTTTGAGTATTTTGTTACCAAGGTTTTCTCAGGATCGAAATTATTGAAGGAGCAGTGATAAGTAACTCTCAGCCAAGAAACTCACACTTAGACAATAGAAAACCCTGTGAGTCTTTCAGCTAGAGAGCTAGTCCTCTCTGGGTATATACGTGTTGAGAATGGGAATGAGTGGCAGGGCAACAGGACAGGCCTTATTTATGTCAGTAGTTAGGCTAATGCATGTCAACACATTAAGAATCATGCACTGTATATGTGGAAACACATGTATGGTGGAAGGAGGGACAGTCTTAGAGAGAAGAGGTAAAGATCAGTCCTCTGAGAAGAGTCACACATAAAAATGTGTGATTCCCTAGAAGCACAAGCATAGTCACCTATGTTCTGTGCTTGGTGCCACTGTTCCTTTCTTCTCAAGAAAATATTTTTTTTAGGTAAACATTTATTCCAATATCCTTTAGGGTTTGATTAAGTAGATGCCAATCTAAAAAGGAGATTCAACAGATCTTCGTTTTAGTTTCTCTCTTTCTCAAGCACATCAATGTGTGTGTGTGTGTCTCTCTCTCTATATATATATTATATATAAATGTATATAGAAATAATATATCCATATAGCAAAATAAATGAAAATGTAAAACAAAAAGGCCAGGACAAAAAATTATAATGCCACAGGGACGAATACCTTCAACTTAAAACATTCATGATGTACCTGGAAAGCAACTGTTTAACTCCCTTTTGAATTTCATCTCTGGCATATGGTGGAGTCACAATAGAGGAATTGAACTACTCTGATAATATGTGCTCTTCCCTAGTTGGGAATTTAAACTCTACATGGAGGAACTCCACTTCCCTGGATGGTGTGCTGTATGATCCTGGAAGTAACCTGGTGTTCCTCCAACCCCAGATGCTAAGAAGCCTGAGGTGTTGCTGGGATGGTGAGGTCATGAGGGAGTGGAAAATGGTGGAAAGAAGACAACCAAATTCCACTAGGAAAACTTCTGTGTCCTGCACCCCCACTTTCTACACTTTGACTGGTTTTTAGCATTAGGTTCTCTTAAAATAACTGAGCTAGGGGTCCAGCAGAGGGCATAATGGTTACATCACTGGACTCATGTAGTTAAGCTTGGTTCACGCCTGGGCACATGTGTGCGTGCGTGTGCCTAAAATCCTGAGAGAAGAATGGAGGAGAAGGAATTGCAGTGTGGCCATCCCCCCCCACCCCGCCCCCAGAGGGGTGATTTCTTGCTTTCTTCTCTCTGTCTCTCCAGTAAGCACACATTCCCCATAGCAATGCACAGAACTGAAGCAGTGCTGAAAACTCAGAAAGTGTCATAAGTAATATTGTTGCAATATTTTAAAAAAATCAAATAGGCAAACTATGTCTCATAGACTGGCCATCTGATTTGTAAATAAAGTTTCATTGAAACTGACTGGCATGTGGCTGAGGTCACTCAAATATAGTTACAGATCTTCTCTTTATTTAAAATTTTGATATAGATACTATTCAACATACTATCAGTTACATTCTGATGAAACCATCTTAAACTGAAAAGATCCTAAGTGGAAATGCCATTAATCTACCTAACCTACCAAACATCATAGCTTAGCCTAGTCTACCTCAAACATACTCAGAACAATGACAGTTTAGCAAAATAATTATTTTCTTTCTTGTTATTTTTAAGAGAGAGATTTTTTGCTATAGGGTGAATGCTCTTGCTTGAGGGACAAAGAGACAGAGTGACATAAAGTAAGACATCTCCTCTCAGGAGGGATGGCCACACTGCAATTCCTTCTCCTTCATTTTCCTCTTGGGGTTTTGGGCATGTACACACACATGCCCTGCATGAGTTTTAAGCATCTGGGTCTGGGACTTGAATCATAGTCAACTATGTGGGAGTCCATCAATGTAACCATTGGGCATCTGCTGATCCCTGAGCAAAATAATTTAATACAAAACCTATTTTATAATAAAAAGTTATGTCATTTAATTTACTGAATACAAAAAGTGAAAAATAGAATGTATCACACTGCATATCAGCTGCCTGAGAAAGGATTAAAATTAAAAATTGGAAGTATAGTTTTTAATTCCTTGGTATTTCCAGAATTAATAGAATTGTTAAGAATGTGAACCCAAAGTTTAATCCTGGCTTTGTCATTTAATAACCATAAGTCATTAGAGCTATATTTTTAGTTCCCTGAACTTTAGTATCTGCATCAGGAAAATGGGGACAATAAGAATATTAGTTGACAGGATATTTTTGCAATAACAAATGAAGATAGAGCATACATATATCTACATTTTAATAACTCTACATATTTACATAGGACCATAGGTGCATTGGAAATCTTACTATTTAATGAAAACTAAAAAATGGATTTTAAAAGTGAAACTCCACTAGAAGAAAGCCATCTACAAAACATAGGGGATCTATCACAATACTCAAATAATTCAGTTCTTTGTCTTCTCTAGGGCCCATCTCAGTGTCTGGCAGTCCATAGGTGCTCAGCAATTATCTTTTCGAGGATGAGTGAATAAATTTTTAATAATAACTCTTGTGATAAGCTCACATTTCAAAGAATATGAACATATAGAGAACATGAACTCAAACATAGCATGTGACTAAATATCCTCTAAATTTCCAACCCTTAGGTTAGACTCATATAATGATTTTCTGTTGGTTAGATACTCAAATAGGTAATCAAGTAAGGACAGAAGTGCACTAGGCAGATGAGAGGCAAAAGGAATTTAACATTGTGGTGTTAAGAGGCAAGATAGCTCATAGACCAATATCCTTAGAAAACCTTAAGATTGCTATAAACCATTAAAATTCCTGTTTAGCATCCAATAATGGATACAAGTGTAGCTAAGTATTTAAGCTCAGTAAATGATGATAGGATAGAGTCTATTTATTTCTGTCCCCTACATGAAATGCACTTATTTTGGGGAGGAGTCATACTGATAGCAGAAACTTTCATAGCTGTAATTGCAGTAGAGTACAAAAGTATGTGAGGCAAAAATTTATAAATAAATCATGAAATAGAATGCTACATTTCCAATAACTGATCTGCATAGAAAAAGAAACATTTCCAAGTGAGAAATCTACATATTTTCATGCTTCTCTATCTTCTTCCTTTAAAATCGGAAGGACAAAAATTGACCAAGATTCTTTTAATCTGGCATACAATCCATTGGAAATTCTAATAGACATATACATGATTCACTGGAAATGCTGAAAGTCAATGTGCAGAATATTTTGACTTGGGCTAATATATGATCTTTGTTCTTTCTTTCAACACAGCTTTTCAAAAAAATAACAAGCAGACCTGTCATGAAGATATAACTCAAACTATTTAAAATTATCATTTATATTTAGATTTTTACCAGTGGTCCTAAAAAAATTCCCAGGAAAGAACTACTTAATTGACTTCCCCCTTTTATTCTTGCTTTCATAAAATAATAAGCATTTATTCAAAATACATCTACTGAGTAATTTTATCACATATCTTTTCCACTGACAATAATCACACAATCTCTTTATACATAGGAAAAATTTCTAGGATATCCCATATCACTGATGAGAATCTCCCACCCAATTCATTTTTTAAAAGGATCACATTTTGAAGCATATTTATGTTTGTGTACACAGGAACTTACACTTAGAATAAAAAATAAAAATTTTATTTTAAAAATAAAATTCTCTATTTTTTTATTCTTAAGTTCAGTAGCTTGGGACCAGCAGTTAGCATAATGGCTATGTCACTGGACTCCCATGTAGTTGACTGCGGTTCAAATCTTGGACCCAGTGGCTTAAACTCACACCAGGCACATGTGCGTGTGTGCCCAAGATCCCAAGAGGATAATGTTGGAGAAGGGATTGCGGCGTGGCCATCCCTCCTGGGGGAGGGGGGTGATTTCTCACTTTGTATCTCTCTGTCTCTCTCTCTCTGTCTTTCTGGCGAGTGCATGTGCCCTATAGCTAAAAACCTCTCTAGAAAAAAAGAAAAAAAAGTTCACTAGTTTTAGTTTAAAAGTGTGCATTCAATGATAGGCCATTCTTACAGGTAAAATTTCCTTTTCTCTTTTCCTTTTTTTTAATTTTTTTTTAAGGTTTTTGTTATGGCGTGTGCATGCACTGGAGAGACAGTGAGAGGGGAAGTGAGATATCACCCCCAGAGGGAATGACCATATTGCAATCCCTTCTCCTCCATTCTTCTCCTGAATTTTGGACATGTACACAAAAGGGGCCATTTGAGTTTCAAAACACCAGGTCCGAGATTTGAACTGTGGTTGGCCATGTGCAAATCTAGTACCTTAAACAGTATGCCACCTGCTGGCCCCAGGTACAATTTCAGTACAGCTATGAATGACACATGGTTTCATCATTAAGAAGTTCATACACTAAAAAAGATGTACCAGTTACTTATGAGTTTCATTAAGAATAAAGTACTAATTAAAGAGGTAGAAAAGTAGACAGGATATTCCTCTTAAAACTTTAAAACTTAGTATATAGAAGTAAATTTTTGCTTTGTCCTGTCTTATTTGTCTTTTAGACATAGTTTTAATGAACATATGAGATTTTTATGTGGCTATAAGGGGATTTAATGTCATTTAAATCCCATATTTGTGTATACAAGACTTCATGTCACCTACATTTTTACATTAATCCTTACTTTATCTCCCTACCATTCTTTTCCCTTCATGTCAACATCTTTGAATATCAACTTTTATTTAGTTATATTTCTATACGCCATCTAAATTCAAATTCAGAAGTGATGAAAGTCAGGTATACATGCACACAAAGATATGATCTATGTCATCTACAATGACATTAATTGACATATACATATTATCATATCTATTATTTATAATTTATAACCATTTAAACTATGTGATATTGCTTTTATTTATTTATTTATCTTGGAGAGGTTTGCTATAAGGTGTGTGTGCTCACCAGAAAGACAGAGAGACAGAAAATGAGAAATCACCTACCCCCACAAGGAGGGATGGCCATGCTGCAATCCCTTCTCCATTCTCTTCTCAGGATCTGGGGCACACACACATATGTGCCTGGTGTGAGTTTAAGCCACTGGGTATGGGACTTGAACCACGGTCAACAATATGGGAGTCCAGCTACCTAGCCATTACACCAACTGCCAGTCCCAAAATATGTGATATTTCAATGAAGAGGATATATAGTCTAAACATATATTTCACTTTTATAATCAACCAAAGAGTTTTATTCAATAGACAAGAATAGTGAATGGAATAAGCTGTTTCAAGATGTGCAGATTGCATATGAAATAAAAAATTTTTTGAAAGATTTTTTGCTATAGGGTATGTGTGCTCACCAGAGGAAAGGAGAGAAACAGAGACAGAAAGTGAGAAATCATTTCCCAGGGGGACTACCACACCACAATACCTTTCTTTCACTCTCCTCTAGGGATCTGGGCATACATGCCCATATGCCTGGCATGAATTTTAAGCCACTGGGTCTGGGACTCAAACTGTAGTCAACTACATGGAAGTCCAGTGACATAACCAGTATGCCACCTGCTGGTTCCTATTGTTTACTTCATTTAATCTTAGCAATTTTGACTAGGATTAATTGTATCTCACTGTGGTTTTGATTTCCATCTCCCTTACAGTAACAGCTAGTGAGTATTTTTTTTCATATGATTTTTGGCTGTTCATATATCATCCTTTGAGAGTTGTCTATTCAATTAATTTTCCTATGTTTTTAATTGGATTCAGTATTTTTTTGTGTGTAAGCTACTTAAGTTCCCTCTTTATTTTGGTTATCAGTCTTTTATCTGAAGAAGAGTTTGCAAATATATTCTCCCATTCTAAGGGTTGTCTCTTAACACTATTGTTTCTTTTGCTATGCAGGAGTATTTTAATATGATGTAATCTACTTGTCTATTTTTGCTATTATTGCCTGTGATTTGGAAGTCTTTGCATACTCTGATATCACCCAAAGTTTCCCCAGTGCTTTTCACCAGTTGTTTTATAGCTTAAAGTTTTATGTTTAGACCCTTGATCCATTTGAGTTGATTTTTGTTAATGGTGAAGGATAGGGGTCTAATGTCATTTTTGTGCAGGTGGATATCCAGTTTTTACAGCACCAATTTGTGAAGATATTTTCTCTTCCCCATGGGATTGTCTTTATGTCTTTTGTCAAACATCAGTTGACTGAATGTTTTGGAGTTTATTTCTGGATTCTCTATTTTGTTCCATTGGTATACATGCCTGTTTTTGTGTCAGTACTATGCTATTTTGATTATCACAGCTTGGTAATACATTCTGGGGTCAGAGGATGAGATGCTTTCTACTCTACTCTCCTTGTGCAGTATTACTTTGGAGATAGAGGACTTTTATGATTCTAGGCAAATTTTATGATTGTTTGTCTAAATCTCTGAAGAATATCTCTGGTAATTTTATCAAGATTGAATTAAATTTGTATATTAATATGAGTACAATTGACATGAATGCTAATATAAGTACAGTTCAAATTATATGTGTTTATACTTGTAAATATTTTTAGTCAATGGTTTATAGATTTATTTCTACAGAACAGAAGATTTTATATGTAAATACATAAAATGTTTTATATTATATGTTAAATAATATATATCTAATATATAACAACACATATTTGATATTAATATTAACATTCATATTGATATTTAATATAATATAATATTTGTATTATATAATATTATTATTTATATTTAATATATATTTAATGTATTTATTATTAAATATATTTATATATTATTTTATATATATTTATATATATAAAACATTTTATATATCTATATATAATGTAATTTTTCTTATTTAAAATATTTTTTAAAATATTTTTGTTTTCAAACAAATGAAAACTAGTAAATCAGTGACACAAGTTAAAACTGTACTGATTATTGAATTTGGATTAATTTTTTACATGTTTAAGTGTCAAAGAATACAGTTTCACTAGGGAAAAAAGTAATAGGATCTGAAATGTACATTTCAGGAAAAAGACCCGTATCTTTTTAGAAGACAAATTTTAGAGTTAAGGACCAGAACTAAAACCAACATTAGACAATTGCAATATACTGACTCTACCCATTCAGTTTAAAAACGGGAATTATGTTGGTATCTCTGATTAGTATTCACTTTCAAAAAAAATTATTACTTCACTGAATAGAATAAATGTACAAAATTCAATCAATAGATCTAGCAAAGGAAGCGTATATAAAAACTATAAAATTGTAGGAAGCCTAAATAAAGAAAAACCTAGTAAAATAAAACGAGAACATCAATATGTTTTAGATGTGGATGTGCAAGTACTTTTCCAACTGAGTATATTCCTGTCTTTTGAGTAGATATCCAGGAGTGGAATTACTCGATTGTATGGTACTTTGCAGGTTTTTGAGGAATCTCATGGAAATGTATTCTCTGCTGGGTAAAACAAGCCAGACTATCACAGAGAAGCATTGTATATCCCTGCTTAATATGTTCTGAATGTATATGCTCTATAACAGAAACAGAAAGACTGGAAGTTCTAAAGGCATGGAGAGGAGCTGGGATAGCAGAGACAGTGCAAGAGAAGGACTGGCAATGGAGGGGTGTAGGAGAGAAGGAATCAAAGGGGGAAAAACACAAAACATCTAACAAACAAAAATGGACAGTTAATCTGGTGATGGTAATGTATATGGTAATATCTTTGACTGGACTAATATACAATTTATTTATGCTGGGAAAATCTATTTTGTATGCTTACAGATGTTTAGTGATTGACCATTTAAAAATATAAAAATGAACGAAAAGAGAAAAAATATCAATATGAGTTTAGGAAATAGAAAGTGTCACTATGGAATATGAATTCTTGTTAAATTTATAGCTTTCCCCTAAACTTATCTTTAAATGTAATGCAATTACATACAATATTCTAGCAGGGATTCTTATGAAAGTTGAAAAACTAATTGAAATATTTATGTGTAACAGCAGTATATAAAAATAAATAGGATAATGTTGCAGAGAATTAGATATTAGGGAGTGGGTGGGGAGAGTTCAGGAAAAAAAAAAAAAAACACCCCTTAAAAGAAACAAAACTAAAAAGCACGTGCAAGAGAAGGACTGGCAATGGAGGGGTGTAGGAGAGAAGGAATCAAAGGGGGAAAAACACAAAACATCTAACAAACAAAAATGGACAGTTAATCTGGTGATGGTAATGTATATGGTAATATCTTTGACTGGACTAATATACAATTTATTTATGCTGGGAAAATCTATTTTGTATGCTTACAGATGTTTAGTGATTGACCATTTAAAAATATAAAAATGAACGAAAAGAGAAAAAATATCAATATGAGTTTAGGAAATAGAAAGTGTCACTATGGAATATGAATTCTTGTTAAATTTATAGCTTTCCCCTAAACTTATCTTTAAATGTAATGCAATTACATACAATATTCTAGCAGGGATTCTTATGAAAGTTGAAAAACTAATTGAAATATTTATGTGTAACAGCAGTATATAAAAATAAATAGGATAATGTTGCAGAGAATTAGATATTAGGGAGTGGGTGGGGAGAGTTCAGGAAAAAAAAAAAAAAACACCTCTTATAAGACACAAGACTGAAAATGACATTCGTGGTGATATCCCTAATTTGATTGTAGTATACTGCATACCTGCCTTGAAAAACAAGCCATATGCTATAGAGATGTACAATGACTTGATGTAGATAGCAAACCATCAGATTAAAAATAGAAATAATGTGGGAGAACCTTCTTAAGTGGATGTAATTATATGTAATAAAGCTACTAAGTCAGTGTAGTAGCAGGAAAAGGATAGACAAAAGGAGCAATGAAGCAGAACACAGTTTAAAAGCAGACTTGCATGTGTAAGGAAATTAAGGATGAAAGGAGGAAAAGCGCAGGTTATTTGGAAGGCATAGCACAATGATGTTGGAGGAAGTCGTATCTAAATGAAAGGAAATAAAATTTTATCACTAACTAACACCTCACTGAAAAAAATCAATTCTAGTGAATTAAAGACATCACAGAAAGACTGAATGTGTAAATCTTTCCAGGGATCTACAGAAGAATCAAATATGTTGAATAGACAGTTCATGCTTTTAGGAGAGTTCTGAAGAGGCCAGTGGTGACATGGCTGTGGGTCGTTGGATTTTGGAGACTGATAGTTTTTATACACATACCACACACACTCTCTCACATACACAAATACACACACACACACACACACACACACACACACACACGAAGTCCAGACTTTAGCATAGGGACCTGCCTCCAAATGTGTAGGTCTCAGGTTGCATCCCCTGTACTCCCAGAATACTAAGTGTGTGTGTGTGTGTGTGTGTGTGTGTGTGTGTGTCTTTGTGTATGTGTGTATGCCCATGTTCCAGGCTGACAGGGTGGGTGTGCTTCACAGTGTGAAGACCCTGTCAGGGTTGCATGATTCTCCTTCTCTGTCTCTCTCCTGGAAAAATTAGTAAATAAACTTGAAACAAAATACATACACACACATCTAGGTAAAAAAAAAATAATAAAAAAATAAAAAATAAAAAAATAAGTTTTATTATACATTCAGCTTTGTATTTTTTTATTTAGCAATAAATTAGGAATATTTCTCATGAACGTAAGTACTTTTCAAAAAAAATGACTTTACATAATTTGTCCTTAGTTGTTGCTGTTATATTGTTTTAGCAATTTACACAAAGAATCAAACTTCATTCTTTGAACTTATTTTTCTGATTGTAGAAAGCCTCTAAATTTTATTTTGTTGAAATCCCCTCAATAGTTTATTTCAGTATTAGGATTTTTGTGCTTTACAGTAATTTTGCTTTTTTTGCACGTACTTTTTCCCTTAAAATGTATTTGTTGCAAAGTCCTTTCTCCACACTAAAGTCAATGAAACATTCATTTAAATTTTTCTGAGAGAGTTTCTTTTTATTTTTTTTTAAATTTAACATTTGTTCTAAAGTGAAATAAATACTTCATGTTTTTGCTCCTTTGGAAATTCCTTCCCTTGAGAGGCTTAATATTAAGCACAAGTTCAACAACATGGAAAAGTTAAGACAGGACCCTGATTTTCGCAGGAATCCCAGTTGTTAACAATTCATGGATTTTCTGTACATTCTTACATAACCAAAAGTTATTCACCTTTTCAAATTATGCTGAGATTTTGTTTTCTCATGAGTTGGATACTTCTGCAAAGTGCTAGCATTTAGAACTTGTACCTTCAATGAAAAGACAGCAACAAAGTACTTTGCAAATGAGACTTGAGTTATAATTGATCAGCAACCTCACAGAGCTTTGTTCAAATTCATATAGCAGAATAATTGCAAATTACTATATGGCATGAACTGTCTTCACATGGGGGAGAGGTCGTTAGGGCTCGAATTAAGACAGGTTGTGATGAAAGGAAGAGGAGCTGGATTCAAAAGATTTTAGTACATCATGAACCCTTCTCTAATAATCTGCATATTGAACATCTGTTTTTTCTATTCTAACCCACCATTAGGTCTGACGATCCTTCCAGCAGCATCATTCTGCATGACTGCTGCAGTTTTATGGGGTAACTGAAACTAAGTAGAGGATTGGTCCCTCATTCTACATTTTTCAATGTAGACACAGTTTTTATGTCTATTTTTCCACTGGAGTGGGGGAAAACTCTTGAGGCATGTATATTTTAAGGCTATAGACTTCTCTCCATGTACCTGTAGCAATGCTCGCTACATTTTTATTAGAAGTTTACTAATCTGGACCTTAATTTGGGAAGAATTGATACCTTCACAATAACTATCCAAGGTTATAAAATATATCATTTAATTATGATTTTGTAATTAGCCTCAAAAAGTGTCTGTCAAAAGCTTTTAGGCATAGTTTTTTTTTTTTTTAATAATTTGAGGTTGCTTCTGACAATAAGAGATTTTCAGTATTTATTAAGTGGAGACAAGAGTCTGCACTCTGTGGCCGAAACTGAATGACTAAAAGATGTAGACCAGTAAATGATTGTGAATACCAGACATGGTGTGAGAAGAGATTGGTTGAAGGAGTATAGTCTGAGGAAGGACATTAAGGAGAAAAATAAAGAGGCAAAGCATTTATGGGACAAAGAAATGGATTATTATCTGTTGAAGATAACTTTATAGTACTGTCAACTGGACTGGTGAGAAATGTACACATGGAATCCTCACTTTGCAAGCTAAATAACATGATTGGATATATAAAAGAAATTGAAATAAAAAAGATATTTTCAGTATATATTTTACCTTTAATATACATGTTGAATTTTTTACAACTACATGAACTATTGTTGTAGAACATTATGACCTACTGAATGTATAGAGAGTGACAATCCAAGAAAATCACTGGAGTCACTGAGAGGTGCCTTTCTGTTACCTGCCAGTACAGGTAAATGGTCACTATGATGCCGTTGTGATGGCTGTGGTGGCTTCTGGTTTACGTATATACAGGAAAGCACTTAATACTGACAATGCTTAAATATTTATGTGGTTTCCTGGTTTTAGCTATTATAAATGGAAAGGTAAAAATTTAGATCTATGTTCCTGTCTTAAATTAATTTCTTACTTTGAATCCCTACAAATATAAAGTTACCAGTTCAAATGATATATACCCATAGATAGGACTGGGTTGGTATTTCTTAACTGTCAGCTACAAAGGTATATGACAGTGTGTGGCCTCCTTGATATTTATTTCTCCAAACTTACCACTTTTTTCTTCCTTTTTTTCTTTCTTTTGGCCAATTCATGGAGAAAAATTGATGAAGTAATCTTCTAATTTGCATGTTCAGATTAACTATACATTCATCATATTAATTTTCTACTTAGCTTTCTTGTTTCTCAGATATCCAACTTTTGTGTATAATTAGGGAAGTTTTAGGTCTGCCTGTGCATGGTGGTTCAGGTGACTGGATCCCAAGTGACTTACTGCATGGTTTCAGTCTCGGACCAGGCAACTTGAAAAACACACCAGGGGTGTGTGTGTGTGTGTGTGTGTGTGTGTGTATATATGTGTGTATGTGTTTATTCCCAAAATTCAGAAAGAAGAAATGAGGAGGGGAATTGTGACCATGCCCCATAGGGGTACTTTTTTACTTTCTCTCTGCCTCTCTGTATCTTTCAAGCAAGTACACACACTCCCTGGCATAAATAAATAAATATTTAAAAATACATAAATAAATAGAAGAAAGAAAGAAATACGAGAGGGTGTAGCTTTAAGAAAGCACTTAATGGAGGTCTTTCTATAAAAGAAACTTAATTCATGTGCTGGGGTAACTGCCTTGCCACTCACGTCCCTTAGAGCTGTGGTCACTTCTAGACCCAACTCCTGACTCTTCTTGTGCCAGCCTGAGGCTGAGAAGTCACTGAGAGACTGGACACTTGTTATCCAGGTGCAGATGATCCAGAGGTTAAGGCTACAGTTTCAATGTCATGTTGACATTTTTTTGTTCTGTAAGTGAGGGAGAGCAGTATTCGTTCACAGTGACCTAGACGTGCAATTTTCTTGAGAAGTTCCTCTGCAGATGAATTTTGCAACAAGAGCTGTATAATAGAATCTGAGGTTATTAATTGCCAATTATAGTTTGGTCTTCATTTCACCCCAGCATGAGAGTAAGAGCGATAGGGCTGAGGATCCTGGCTTGTTCAATTTAAAAAGTGGAAGATTTTAATTTGTTTAAATCAGATTTCTCCTAGGGATAGGCCACAGACAACCTCATCAGCAAGGAGTTCATTTTTCAAAAAATGCATTTGTTCCATAGAGAACAACTTAAGTCCAAATAGGTATGAATACACTAGGTGGACGCTGGGAAGACCAAATCCTCCTTTGTATCTCTTCTCCAAGTTTACTTACTACTGTATTCTGCTCAGGTTATCCATGCTTATTTATCAACTATGTTCTGTTTAGTTTTATCTTACTGTACTAAATTAATTCATTTCCTCAGAGGAGTCATGTTTTATTATACAGTAAATTATGTACACATCTCTTTAGAGTTATGTCCAATAACACTAGTCAAACAACACAGATTATTTTTAAAAAATTTCCAGATGGTACATGCATGCATTGGAGAGAAACAGAAAAAGTGGCAGAAGGAAAAGTACCTCCTAATGGGGCATAGTCATGCTACAATTCCTCCACCATTTCTCTATCTTACCAGAATTTGGGACATGTGCATGCATGGGCCCAGCATGCAACTCAGAATTTTAAGACAGTAACTCTAGAACAGGCATTGTCTCACTATTCAGTTTGTAGCTACTAAAGAAATATTCAATGAATAATAATATACCACTTGGTTACGTGCTGCTTTCCAAAGCAGATGATGTTTCTCAGACAGGATTGTGCTGGCCCCATCTGTGTATCTCTAAGACTTACTTAACCCTGATCACCCACCTAGAATGACTTACTAAATATCAACCAAATACAAGAACTTCTAGTAGCTGAATATAATTTCCAGACGATGTCAAATACAGAGTGGTATAACAGCAAGTATCTTATTACTATTATAAAAAAAATTGCTGGAGAAGCATGTTCTTTTGATGCTTTTCATGTACTGATCAGCTTGCAAGATAAGTTGCAAAGCAAAATCAGAAAAAAATGTTACTAATTAATCAAGAGATTGGGACCGGCAGTTAGCATAATGGCTATGTCACTGGACTTCACATAGTCGACCCGCAGTTCGAGTCCTGGACTTGGTGGCTTAAACTAACACCGGGTACTTGTGCATGTGTGTCCAAGATCCCAAGAGGAGAATGGAGGAGAAGGGATTGTGGTGTGGCCATTCCCCTGGGGGGTGATTTCTCGCTTTCTGTCTCTCTGTCTCTCTCTGTCTTTCTGACAAGTGCATGCACCTATAGGAAAAAAGCCTCTAAAAACAAAATCAAGAGATCAAGGCATGGTAGAGCAAAATTGGATAGTCTTTCACATGTGAGGAGGAATTTAATGTCATTCTTTAATAAATGAATAGTAGTAATACTCATGGACACATTTATTATTTAATTAATGCTCACTGAGCAGATATTAGGCACCAAAGATTACGTGAATTGCTAGAGATGTAGAAGAGAATCAAGCATATTTAGTAATCTCAAGGGCCAGCAGGTGGCATAGTGTATAAGGCACTAGACTCCCATGGTGTCAACCACAGTTTAAGTCCTGGACCCAGTGGTTTGAAACTCATGCTGGGTATATGTGTGTTCATGCCCAAAATATCAAGAGGAGAATGGAGAAAAATAGAGGGATTAGGGAGTGACCACCACCATGGCAGGGGTGATTTCTTGCTTTCTGTCTCTCTCTGTCTTTTTTTTTTTTTTTAATAATTTGAGGTTGCTTCTGACAATAAGAGATTTTCAGTATATATTAAGTGGAGACAAGAGTCTGCACTCTGTGGCCGAAACTGAATGACTAAAAGATGTAGACCAGTAAATGATTGTGAATACCAGACATGGTGTGAGAAGAGATTGGTTGAAGGAGTATAGTCTGAGGAAGGACATTAAGGAGAAAAATAAAGAGGCAAAGCATTTATGGGACAAAGAAATGGATTATTATCTGTTGAAGATAACTTTATAGTACTGTCAACTGGACTGGTGAGAAATGTACACATGGAATCCTCACTTTGCAAGCTAAATAACATGATTGGATATATAAAAGAAATTGAAATAAAAAAGATATTTTCAGTATATATTTTACCTTTAATATACATGTTGAATTTTTTACAACTACATGAACTATTGTTGTAGAACATTATGACCTACTGAATGTATAGAGAGTGACAATCCAAGAAAATCACTGGAGTCACTGAGAGGTGCCTTTCTGTTACCTGCCAGTACAGGTAAATGGTCACTATGATGCCGTTGTGATGGCTGTGGTGGCTTCTGGTTTACGTATATACAGGAAAGCACTTAATACTGACAATGCTTAAATATTTATGTGGTTTCCTGGTTTTAGCTATTATAAATGGAAAGGTAAAAATTTAGATCTATGTTCCTGTCTTAAATTAATTTCTTACTTTGAATCCCTACAAATATAAAGTTACCAGTTCAAATGATATATACCCATAGATAGGACTGGGTTGGTATTTCTTAACTGTCAGCTACAAAGGTATATGACAGTGTGTGGCCTCCTTGATATTTATTTCTCCAAACTTACCACTTTTTTCTTCCTTTTTTTCTTTCTTTTGGCCAATTCATGGAGAAAAATTGATGAAGTAATCTTCTAATTTGCATGTTCAGATTAACTATACATTCATCATATTAATTTTCTACTTAGCTTTCTTGTTTCTCAGATATCCAACTTTTGTGTATAATTAGGGAAGTTTTAGGTCTGCCTGTGCATGGTGGTTCAGGTGACTGGATCCCAAGTGACTTACTGCATGGTTTCAGTCTCGGACCAGGCAACTTGAAAAACACACCAGGGGTGTGTGTGTGTGTGTGTGTGTGTGTGTGTATATATGTGTGTATGTGTTTATTCCCAAAATTCAGAAAGAAGAAATGAGGAGGGGAATTGTGACCATGCCCCATAGGGGTACTTTTTTACTTTCTCTCTGCCTCTCTGTATCTTTCAAGCAAGTACACACACTCCCTGGCATAAATAAATAAATATTTAAAAATACATAAATAAATAGAAGAAAGAAAGAAATACGAGAGGGTGTAGCTTTAAGAAAGCACTTAATGGAGGTCTTTCTATAAAAGAAACTTAATTCATGTGCTGGGGTAACTGCCTTGCCACTCACGTCCCTTAGAGCTGTGGTCACTTCTAGACCCAACTCCTGACTCTTCTTGTGCCAGCCTGAGGCTGAGAAGTCACTGAGAGACTGGACACTTGTTATCCAGGTGCAGATGATCCAGAGGTTAAGGCTACAGTTTCAATGTCATGTTGACATTTTTTTGTTCTGTAAGTGAGGGAGAGCAGTATTCGTTCACAGTGACCTAGACGTGCAATTTTCTTGAGAAGTTCCTCTGCAGATGAATTTTGCAACAAGAGCTGTATAATAGAATCTGAGGTTATTAATTGCCAATTATAGTTTGGTCTTCATTTCACCCCAGCATGAGAGTAAGAGCGATAGGGCTGAGGATCCTGGCTTGTTCAATTTAAAAAGTGGAAGATTTTAATTTGTTTAAATCAGATTTCTCCTAGGGATAGGCCACAGACAACCTCATCAGCAAGGAGTTCATTTTTCAAAAAATGCATTTGTTCCATAGAGAACAACTTAAGTCCAAATAGGTATGAATACACTAGGTGGACGCTGGGAAGACCAAATCCTCCTTTGTATCTCTTCTCCAAGTTTACTTACTACTGTATTCTGCTCAGGTTATCCATGCTTATTTATCAACTATGTTCTGTTTAGTTTTATCTTACTGTACTAAATTAATTCATTTCCTCAGAGGAGTCATGTTTTATTATACAGTAAATTATGTACACATCTCTTTAGAGTTATGTCCAATAACACTAGTCAAACAACACAGATTATTTTTAAAAAATTTCCAGATGGTACATGCATGCATTGGAGAGAAACAGAAAAAGTGGCAGAAGGAAAAGTACCTCCTAATGGGGCATAGTCATGCTACAATTCCTCCACCATTTCTCTATCTTACCAGAATTTGGGACATGTGCATGCATGGGCCCAGCATGCAACTCAGAATTTTAAGACAGTAACTCTAGAACAGGCATTGTCTCACTATTCAGTTTGTAGCTACTAAAGAAATATTCAATGAATAATAATATACCACTTGGTTACGTGCTGCTTTCCAAAGCAGATGATGTTTCTCAGACAGGATTGTGCTGGCCCCATCTGTGTATCTCTAAGACTTACTTAACCCTGATCACCCACCTAGAATGACTTACTAAATATCAACCAAATACAAGAACTTCTAGTAGCTGAATATAATTTCCAGACGATGTCAAATACAGAGTGGTATAACAGCAAGTATCTTATTACTATTATAAAAAAAATTGCTGGAGAAGCATGTTCTTTTGATGCTTTTCATGTACTGATCAGCTTGCAAGATAAGTTGCAAAGCAAAATCAGAAAAAAATGTTACTAATTAATCAAGAGATTGGGACCGGCAGTTAGCATAATGGCTATGTCACTGGACTTCACATAGTCGACCCGCAGTTCGAGTCCTGGACTTGGTGGCTTAAACTAACACCGGGTACTTGTGCATGTGTGTCCAAGATCCCAAGAGGAGAATGGAGGAGAAGGGATTGTGGTGTGGCCATTCCCCTGGGGGGTGATTTCTCGCTTTCTGTCTCTCTGTCTCTCTCTGTCTTTCTGACAAGTGCATGCACCTATAGGAAAAAAGCCTCTAAAAACAAAATCAAGAGATCAAGGCATGGTAGAGCAAAATTGGATAGTCTTTCACATGTGAGGAGGAATTTAATGTCATTCTTTAATAAATGAATAGTAGTAATACTCATGGACACATTTATTATTTAATTAATGCTCACTGAGCAGATATTAGGCACCAAAGATTACGTGAATTGCTAGAGATGTAGAAGAGAATCAAGCATATTTAGTAATCTCAAGGGCCAGCAGGTGGCATAGTGTATAAGGCACTAGACTCCCATGGTGTCAACCACAGTTTAAGTCCTGGACCCAGTGGTTTGAAACTCATGCTGGGTATATGTGTGTTCATGCCCAAAATATCAAGAGGAGAATGGAGAAAAATAGAGGGATTAGGGAGTGACCACCACCATGGCAGGGGTGATTTCTTGCTTTCTGTCTCTCTCTGTCTGTCTTTGGGTGAGTACATGCACGCTATAGCAAAAATCTCTCTCTAAAAAAAAAAAAGAAAGAAAGAAGTTTAAAAGATAAGTATATAATGTTTGATAGATGCTGAAATAGCAAAAAGTAGTTGATATTAATATTATGGCAAAATCTAACCCAGTTTCAGCATATTAAAGGGCCTTCCCAGAGGAATTAATGGTGCTTAGTCTTGAGTGAAAGGAATCTGCACAATACAGTTGCACCCTGAGAGTCTGTGTGAGTCAGCGACAGAAAACAACATGAAATAAATCTTAAAAAAAAAAAAGTCACAACTGGACTAAAAGTCTATTATATTGTATCCAAATGGAAACTCTCATACTGGCTTTATGATCTTGGACAAGTCACGTAGATCCCCAAGCACAGTTTTTCTTTTCTTTTTTATTAAACTGGGAAATGTAAATAATATTATACATCTCACAAGGCAGTGGTGAGGATTAGGAAAAGTAACAAATATGAAAATAATCAGCACACTTACTTCTACTGGCAATATGGCAGTAACTGAATAAAACTTAGTGTAAACTGAATCATGTAAGCAACATGCAAGATATAATAGATGTACAAAACACAAACTCTGTTTTCTAAGAACATATTGGATAAGAGATATCTAAGGATACAATACAAAGTATTTAAAATAGAGTAAATAATATAATATATAAATGCAACAAAATGCATTTCACTTATAATATGCTAAATGCAATTTGATATTAAATATAGGCCATTCCCACAGTACAGAGGTTACTTGCTATGCAGAAGAAAGCTGGATGCCACATAGCTGACCAGGATGTGAATTTCAGCTTGAGTAGCTTGACCAACATGCAAGGCATGTGGGCACAAGCCCGGGATCCTGATAGGATGGACAATTGGAACAGAAAAAGATTATTGTGTAAACATCCCATTTGGGGGGATGCTTTCTCTTTTTCTCTGTCTCTGTCTCCTTCTTTCTTCCATGCACACACACATGTCCTCTGGCACTAAAAAAATGTGAAAATATAAGCCTCTGGCATAAAAGGAAATGAGGCTTTAACCCAAGGATTGCTTGAGTGTGGGATTTATTTTCTAAGAAATTGGGAAATTTCTGCATATTTTTCCAATGCAGATTCTATTATAACATGCTTTTTTTAGAATATACACCTTATGGGAACCAGCAATTAGCATAATGGCTAGGTCGCTGGACTCCCACGTAGTTGACCATAGTTCACGTCCCTGACCCGGTGGCTTAAAACTCACGCTGGGCGTGTGTGCGTGCGTGCCCAAGATCCCAAGAGGAGAATGGAGGAGAAGGGATTGTGGCATGACCATCCCCCTGGGGGGTGATTTCTCACTTTCTGTCTCTATGCCTCTCTCTGTCTGTCTGGCGAGCACGCATGCCCTATAGCGAAAATCTCTCCAAAAAAAAAAAAAGTAAAAGAATATACACCTTATGATATCATTCTTGTCCAATTTATTAACACGTATTAATATTTTACAGCTCACCATATATAAAGAATAAAGCAATTGAAAATATCCTCTAATGAAAGATAACAATCACAGAGTTAGTCTAAAACTCTAAAATGTTTGCTCTCTCTGTCTTTCTGACAAGCGCATGCATCTATACGAAAAAAAGCCTCTAAAAACAAAATCAAGAGATCAAGGCATGGTAAAATAATGGCCTCAAAATACACAAAATAAATGAAAAACAGAATGGAAAACAGACAATATCATAGAATCATAGTGGAGAATTTTAATATATATTTTTTCTTTAAAATTTATTGTATACATTCAATCACTGTACATCCTGCAGAAAGATGAACCTGGACCCCTATCTCTCACCATTAACAAAAATCAACTCAAAGTGAATCAAAAATCTAAACTTTAAACCTCAAACTATGAAACTACTGATGGAGAACCCTGGGGAAACTCTAGGAGACATTGGGGTAGGCAAAGTCTTTTTAAATAAGACCCCAAATGCACAGACCGTAATCCCCAAGTAGACAAGTGAAATTACATCCGATTAAGAAATTTCCTCACAGAAAAAGACACGGTAATTAGTGTGAATCAACCACCCTTAGAGTGGGAGAATAATTTTGTAAACTATGCCTCAGATAACGGACTAATGTATTTTTTTGTAACTAACAGAATAATGTGTCATTATTGGAAAAAACTCAACTTTTTATGTCCTCTATCATACACTCTAACTAGCATGATTGAACTCTTTGTATTTTGCATGAATTCAGCATAAAACTTTATCTTCGCTTTTATTAATATGGTTTTCATTTTCATGAAAGCCCTTCCAAATATTTTTCATGCCCATTCGAACCCTGATTGTTCAAATGCTGTTACCTCTAAGGAGGTTTTTCTGTCTTCCTTCTTTCCAAGGTTGAGTGGCAAGTATATAATGAACACTTGTTCTTGGAAAGGCACTATGCTAATCACTTTACATAACCATCTCTTTATCTTTACAATAAAACTAAGCTACATTATGCCCATTTTATACATCATGAAATTAAGATTAATGTAGGTTGAATACTTTGCCATGTTTAAACAGTTAGTGCATGGCAAAGTGAGGTTTACACTAATAATTCCTATGCCAAAGTCTAAGTTCTTAAATTCTACTCAAAACTGAATTACACCAGAGAACCAGCAATTAGAGTAATGGCTATGTCGCTGGACTCCCACGTAGTCGATCGCGGTTTGCGTCCCGGACCCCCGTGGCTTAAAACTCACGCCGGGCGCGTGTGCATGCGTGCCCAAGATCCCGAGAGGAGAATGGGGGAGAAGAGATTACGGCGTGACCATCCCCCCTGGGGGGTGATTTCTTGCTTTCTGTCTCTATGTCTCTCTCTGTCTGTCTGGCTAGTGCACACGCCCTATAGTGAAAAGCCTCTCAAAAAAAAAAAAAAAGAAAAACCTAAATTACACCTTTTCTCAGCTCTGTTGGTGTGAACCACTTTAATGGCATATGCCAAATTATAATTAGATTTTTAGTTCAGTGTAGTGATAGGCCTGGATGTTAGTCCAATCTCCCTTGAGGAGAAAAAAAGCCAAAAACGCATTTTTATATTTTTGTTTTGTTTTATAATTATTTAATTTAATTTATTATTATTTTCCAGTTTTTCTATAGAGCACATGTGCTCACCAGAGAGAGACAGAAAGAGAAAGTGAGAAAGCAAGCTGCCAGGTCCAGGACCTGAACTGTGGATGGCTATGTGTGAGTCCAGTGACTCAACCACCACACCACCTCCTGGCCCCCAGAAGCACATTTTCTATAAGTAAAACAAATCTTAAAACTGTTCATTCTATCATTTCCTTTCTATATGTGAATGTGCATACATTTAAAAAAATATTTACTTATTGTATTTCTTAAATATTTTACTTCTTTTTCTCTTCCCTTTATTTCTTCTCTTTCACCTTCCTCCATTTCCCACCTTCCTCCTACACTATCTCTGATATCCACAGTTTCTCTCCATGTTTTTATACTGTTTAATATTTCAATTTCTGCCATAGAGCGCAGACATTCAGCATATGTTGAGTGGGGACATACAATGCCTTTCTTCCATAGTCTGGTTTGCTTTGTTTAGCTTTAAATTTAAATATTCTTCCACTTTCTATCAAATGCCAGAATCTCATTTTTTTTTTATGGTTGAGCATATTTCATAGCGCAAATGTGCCACACTTTTCAATCCATTCATCTGTTCATGGACATTTGGGTGGTTTCCATGTCTTAGCAATTGTGAGCAATGGCACAGTAAACATGGATATGCAAGTGTTTCCCGACTGAGTGCCTTCCTGTTCTTTGGATAGGTACCCAGAAGTGGACTTGCTGGATCATATGGTAGTTCTCTTTGTAAGCCTTTGAAGAATCTTTATATTGTTCTCCGCAGTGACTGTACTAATTTACATCTCTACAAATGGTGAAGGAGATTTTTTTTTCTCCAGAGCTTCATCAGCACTTTTTTTTTTTAAATTATTTTTTAATTCTAGCCATTCTGACTGGGATTAGGTGGTATCTCATTTTGATTTTGATTTGCACCTCCTTTATGATAATGAATGTTGATCATTTTTTCATATGTTTTTTGACTGTTCATATGTGTTCCTTAGAGATTTGTCTGTTCAACTCATTTGCCCATCTTTTTAATTGGGTTGATTATTTTCAGGTGAGCTGCTTGAGTTCTCTATATATTCTGGTTATCAGTCTCTAATCTGAGGCATAGCTTCCAAATATACTCTCCCATTCCGAGGAGTGTCGATTCACTCTAATTATGATTTTTTTTTTCTTTTTGCTGTATAGAAGCTTTTTAACCTGATGTAATCTCACTAATCTATGTTTGGGATTATCATCTGGGCTTTGGGGTCTTATTAAACAAGAATCGAAATACATGGCACTGTCCAAAATAGAGAGCTTTCATGGTTCAATACATAGTATTGGATTTACTACTCACCACATTGGCAAAAGCTCAGTTAAATATCTATACAATGGTGGAGAAATTCAATCTAGTTTGCAGCACACTGCTTTTGAGTCTTTATAATTTGACTCTATGGGGAATGCAGGTATTCTCAGCAGGAATCAGAGGCCTTCTTACTAAGAATTACCCTGAGGCTCAAGGATGCCACAGAGACACATTTTGTCTCCTGCAGGCTTTTAGGATTAGTTTATTCAGAAACAAGTTATTAGAGAAAATGGCTAGGAAAACTGCTCTTAGCTACAGTTATATTGAGAGCATAAGAAATATATTTACTTATTAAGGACAAAAAAGGTTCTACAAAATACTGAATTCTTGGGTATAAAGTGCCTTGAGGAGTAGCATAGATGAAAAAAAAAAGAATTAACTAGCAAATTAACTAAATTATGCTTCAAAGCTATGTTTCAAGTGAGCATTTAATAAGCACTTTCTTTTATGGTAGCAACTCATTGATTTTTTTCTGAATGAGATTAAGTATTTATTTAAAAAAGAGAAAATAAAATCAACAAACAAGAAACCTCTGTTTACTTCTTTTAAGTTATCCTATAAACTATGGAACAAAAACCATATTGAAAATCAAAATAGTGTTAAAATGTCAACCGTAACTGCCTTGTCCTGTTATAGTAAATAATTGTATTTTATAACAGTCTCATAATTGCACAATTTAAAGAGCAAAGCAATAATATGTTTATCTTCCCTAAATATTTCCACAGTGTGGGGAGAAAACAAAATTATACTGAACACTAAACTAAAATTATACAATAAGATCCAATGCCAGAATTCTGTATGAAATTCATACAATATGTAAACTATCAATTAGTATGGTTATCCCCACTTAGCACAATAAAACTGGAGCAGATAGTGGTAAAATTATTCCATGTAAACCTCAAATTACCAAGTGATAAATGTAGGCTTCAAATGTAGGCCTTTCTAACTTACTAAACATTACTTACTCCAATTGCCACATTATGAATTTTTATTTTGGACATCAAGAAACCAGGAAATTGGCACTGTTACTTAGAGGTCAGAAATTCATACTTAACTGAGCAGAGATCTTTCCCAGGTGCATAGAGTCGCACTTGGGAAATAATGAAAATTTTAAATTGACAGATTCGTTCTCCATTAGAGTGATAATTACCTGTTTCAGTAATGCTCATTTAGAAGTACCTCTTAATGTTAATTAGCATATTTTCATTTCTTTATTGTGATTACTTTTTTTCTCAGTAAAGTGTGGAGTTGTTTCATGTAAAGTCTAGCATTTATTAAAAAATGTTTTTGCCATATGACACATACACTCACCAGAGAAAGAGACAGAAACAGAGGGAAAGTGAGAAATAACCTCAGTGGTAATGGCCACGCTGCATTCCCGCCTCCTCCATTCTCCTCCTGGAATTTTGGGCACGCACACAAAAATGCCTGGTATGATTTTTAAGCCAACGGCTCTGGGACTAGGAGTTTATCCTCGGGATTTATTCCATGAATTTAGGTTTGTTTGTGTCTTCTGAGTGTCTCAGTTTCTGAACTGCAACAATCAATCTAAAAATAATACCTAACATAGGGCCTTTGGGTGGTGTGGAGGTTAAGGCCCTGCATCCCACATGGCTGACTCCACAGTTCAAGTCCCAGACCTGAAGGCTTAAAACTCAAGTTGGTCTCTTTTGCATACATGCCCCAAATCCTGAGAGAAGTATGGATGAGAAGGGATTGCAGTGTGGCTATCCCCTTGAAGGGTGATTTCTCATTCCTCCCATCACAAGCACAGATGCCCTAAAGGAAAAACTACACAAAAATAAAACAATAAAAGCAAAAAACAATCATAAAGCTGTGCTGGGGACCAGCAGATGACATAATGGTTAGGGTTCTGGACTCCCACCTAGTTGACCGAAGTTTGAGTCCTGGACTCAGTGGCTTAAAACACACTGGACACATGTGCATCCATGCCCAAAATCCTGAAAGAAGAATGAAGAGGAAGAGACTATGGTGTGGCCATCCCCTGAGGGGGTGATTTCTTGCTTTCTATCTCTCTCTGTTTCTCTGGCAAGCACATGTGCCCTATAAGCAAAACTCTCCCTTTTAAAGAAAATAAAATCTGTACTATAGGAATTTAATGAATTTATAAAGTAAAAACTCTCAGAGCTATGTTTTGCATATCATAAGTCAAATATTGGCTCCCATTATTATATCTGTAGGCAGGCAGTTACAACAATAATATAATTTAGATAAATGGATTCATTGATTTCTTTCTGACTTTTTCCAGAAAGCATGAGGAAACTCTGAGGACAATATTTACATTCAACTCCAGTAGTAAAGTTAAAAAGAAAAATATCTCTTTTAAATTATCATAATATTCTATTTTATTTTCAGAAGTGTTTAGAAAAACAATCCTGTTATTTATAATTCTTCTGGTATTATAGTAATTCTTAAAGTTTTACTGAGTACATAGAAATTGTCCATTATTTACACATTGTTACTAAATTAGTTAATTGACCATGGCTTGTAATTAAATCTGAGGTGGATATTAAATTATTCATGCTGTAAATAAATTAATGCTCAGAGATTTTGCTTTCATTTTTGGAATATTTGATTAGCTCTCCTTTACAGTGTATCATATCCATTTTCATTTCTAATGGGCCATAACTTTTCACAGATGGGCACTATGAACCCGTAGGAAAGTTGGTGTGACTAATTGGAGTTTACCCTACTTCATCTTGAAAATCTTCTCAGTAGTTCTTCCTAAGGTTTCTAAGGCACTCGACAGTCTGATGCAACATGTAGACGTGTGATTTCAATGTTGTTGGTCTGACTTCCTAAAAAATGCATCAACATTTAGGCACCCAAATCAACTTTGTGTATCAGGATTGTCTCCTTACAAGATTATAATTATTCTATGATGTTATGGGCAAATTATACTGAAATTCATAAGATATACAATGACTGATATAGATAGTAGATAACTGGCACAGAGCATGGCCTCAGATATTTCCTAATTTTTATTATCATCCCTGTGTCCATACAGCACTCCCTGTGGTTATGAACACACCTATGTGGACACGAATACATGCACAGTATCCTCTTGTGGCATTATGGGGAGATGACATAACAGAGCTGGCATCAGGGATTATTCTGTTCAATTCAATACATAGTTGTTGACTTCTTTGTTTATTTTTTGCTATAGGGTATGTGTGCTCACGAGAAAGAGAAAGAGAAAGTGAGAAATCATCACCCAGAGGGGAATGGCTATGTCACTATCTCTTCTCCTTCAGTCTCCTTTCAGGGTTTTGGGCACTTAGGCACATGCGTCCAGTGTGTTTTTCAAGCTTTTGTGTTCAGCACTCAAATCACAGAGTTGACCATGTGGGATCAAGCTGCCTTGAGCTCCATGACAGCTGCTGGCCCTGTTGACCTCTTTTTATAATGGCCATGACATCTCAAGATCTTGAGAGTTGAAAAATCATAATTCGTATTTTCTATCTGATTGGTTAATCACTTACAAGGAAAACTAGCAAGTATATAAGAAAGATATACAAGAAGGCAATGATTATATGTCACAGGAAGTGATACAAGAGAGGCAAGCTCAGGATTTTAGTGGAACACAACAGAAGCATGTTGGAATAATCAAGGGGGGTTTCTGGTTGAGGATGATGGTTGCTTCCTGTCTGGATGGAAAGTTAAGGAATGCTGTGAAAGCATTACCATGACCAAGGGATTCCAAGTGGTACTAATGCCTTTGCTGAGGAGCCTGGAGTTCTCACTTACCACCTTGATGATTCTATTAAGTCACTAGAAAAGTTGATTTTTTTTTATGTTTTCTATGAAAAATACATTATAACATTTCCAAAGACCCAGTCGATAGTTAGAAATAAATTTTTAAAAATCCAAACACCTAACCAGATTAATGCCTTTCCTTTCAGGGGATATGATTTTACAATTCCTATGCATCAGCATGAATTCATTATTGTAATGTATGGAATGTATACACTATCCGTTTTGGGTAAATGTACATTTGTTTAAACAATTCTAATTAAACATAACACCATTATGCCAAATGCATCATAACCATAAGACATTGTTCCTGTCCTTAGAGGCTTTATATTCTAATAAGGGGAGATGAGCCCATAAAAAACATGTATACTACTGACTTTTGGGGACCATGAGCAACATTTGTACTGATTAGACTAGAGGCACATAAAAAAATAAATAAAAATAAACTGATGAATTCTAGTTGAAGATCAAGCAAAAATTGGAGTAGAAATAACTCATGAATGAATATGTCAGTGATATTAGTGAATGCCCAGAGATAGGATGGAAGGATTGGGCAAAGGTGGTATAGTGAAGATGCTCTAAGGAAGCTTAATAGTTAATACATTTAAAATATTTTCTTCCATCAAAGAACTTGATATAATACCTAAACTAATAAAAAGTCAAACCTGCTTTTTATATTTTCTTTAAGTTAATACATTGGAATAAGCTTACTTCTCCATTTATTATACTGCAAGGATCGTCGTACTCATTGAAGTCTGTGACTCATTACCTTCTATCCCACGTCTTACAATATTAAGTAAACAGTAACATGCTTAGCAAGCATTGCTAGGGTTGTTAATATAAACTGTGGAGAATCTTCTGCTATTCTCCTTCAAACAGCTGGAGCTCCTTTTGGGCAAATAGAGATAGAAATGGTAGTCCCCTCTATCGGTCAGGGTTTAAGTCTGGCTAATCTCGGCAGACAGTGTACTCTAACAGGATGTAAGATGCTGCAGGTGGCTCATGAGTATATTGTTGACGATTTGGGCATTGATGTTCACTGGAGATATTGGCCAATACTTCTGGGTTTTTTTGCAGTGTCTTGGTCTGGCTTTGATATCAGAGTTAGCACTGGCCTCATAAAATGACTTTACAAGATTTTTCTCCTCTTCAATTTTTCAGAAGAGTTTGAGAAAGATTGGTATTATCTTTTTAAATATTTGGTAGAATTCAGCCATAAAGCAATAAAGTCTTAGACTATTTCTTTTCTTTATGTGACACCTTTTATTTCTGATTCCACCTCTGTTCATTACTGGCCTGCTCACATTTTTCATTTCTTCATGATTCAGGTTTAGCAGATTATATGTTTTTGAGATTTTACCCAATTCTTCTAGTTTATCTAGTTCGTTGCTGTGTAATTGATTAAAGCAGTCTCTGATAAGCCTTTGTAATTCAATCCTATCAATCTCTTCTCTCTTTTATGATTTTATTTACTTGACTCTTCTTGCTTCATTTCTTAGCATAGCTAAAACCTGTCACTTTTGCTTAGCCTTTCAAAAAATCAACTCAGTTTGATTGATCCTTTCTGTTGTCTGTCTAGCCTCTTTCGTTTACTTCTCTTCTGATCTTTATTTCTTTTTCTTTTGCTGACTTATGGCTTAGTTTGTTCTTTTTCTAGTCATTTGAAATATAAAACCAGGTTGTATGAGATTGTTCTTTTTTATTGGAGTGGATATTTAATGCTATAAACTCCCTTCTTTGAGCTGATTTTACTGCATCCCCAAAGTTTTAATATACTGTGTTTCTACTTCCATTTATGATATCTCTTAATTTCCTTTTTAATTTCTTCTCTGACAAAATAGTTGCACAAGAACATGTTATATTCAATTTTAAATATTTGTGATTTTTAAAAATGATTCTTTCTGTTACTGATTTCTAGTTTCATCCCACTGTGGTCTGAAAGATGCTTGGTTTAATTTTAATCTTTTAAAATTATTTAAGGCTAGTTTATGGCCCAACCTACAGTGTATTTCCAAGAAAGTTCCATGTCCACTTGAGATGACTGTGTTTTCTTCTGCTATTGGATGAAATGTTCTGTAAATATCTGTTAGGTCCATTTGGTCTAAAGTGTAGTTCAAGTTCAATGTTCCTCTATTGATTTTCTGTATGGATCCTGGCTGTTATTATATTAGAGTCTACATTGTTCTTCATATCTCAGATCTGTCTTTATATGTATATATTTAATTTGCCAGAGACTACATGCACTTGACAGAAAGAGAGAGAAAGAGCCTCTACAATGAAGGACCACCATGCTGCAAGGCCATGCTACAAGGCCATGCTTCAATATCCTCTCCTCCATTTCTCTTTCCTTTTGGGATTTTGGACATGCATGCACATACATATGACATGTTTTTGGACTGCTAGGTCTGGAACACATATTGAATTGTTGTCCATGTGAGATCCAGCCACCTTAACCACCATACCACCAGCTGGCCTCAGATCTAAATCTTTAGATCTCAGATGTTTGTTTTATGTATTTAAGAGCTGTGTGTGTACATATTTATAATACTCGTGTCTTCTTGATGAATGGACCCCATTAGCACTATATGATGATCTTCTCTGTTTCTTTCCATAGTTTTGGACCTAAAATTATTCTGCCTGATATAAGTATATCCACTTTAGATTTATTTTGCTCTCCCTTAGCACAGTATATCCTTTTACTTTAAACATGTTATGATATTTGTATTTACATGTCTCTTTCTATTTAGATAACTTTCTTTCACTTTGTCTATGAGTGTCCTTTATGATGAAATGAGTATCTCACTGGAAGTCTCTTAGTTGAGTATTTTTTGTCTTTGATGAGGGAGACAGGCACTACTTACAAGTTCTCCTCAGTCCATGGCTCCTTCTCCCAGCATGTCAGCCTATCTTAACCTGAGGCACATCATGCCCAGCACATTTTAGGTTGATTTAAAATCTAAACCCACTTGATCCAGGCTCACTGACAGACTGGAATAAAACTCGTGAATCCTTTAATGGAGACAGAGGAGAATATGAGAGAGAACACAGATATACTCTGTTGTTGAGTGGGGTGTTCTACAGATATCTGCTAGGTCTAGTTGATTTATAGTGTTGGTCAAGTTATACAGAGAAACATCACTCCTCTATAGTTCTATTCCCTTTTTCTTTTTTGTTGTGTTATTGCTATTCATATGTCAGGGTCAGGTGGTCGTGTGGTGGTTAGGGTGGCTGCATCTCACATGGCAAATGACATGGTTTGAGTCCTGGACCTGGCAGCTTGGAAAAACATTCTGAATTGTGTGTATGAATGCTCAATATCCTAAGGGGAGAATGGAAGACAGAGGACTGTGGCATGGCCACCCCCTGTTGGAGGTGATTTCTCACTTTACCTCTCTCTCTTGCTCACTGGAGAAAGCACATGCCCCATAGCAAAAAAATTAAAAAAGAAATTTATATATGTCATAAACTCAGCAATGAATTGTTACATGTATTGTTTTGAATAATTTTGTGTGCTTTAAGGAAGCTCAAAGAAGAAATAAAAGTATATCTTTATACTTTTTGTTATAATAACCTTCTTACAGTTCATTTTTGCTTTTCTTTGTGCCTATGGATTCAAATTACCATCTAGAGTCATTTCCTTAGCTCCAAACAACTTTAATCCCATCTATCTTCATACTATTAATATGAAATATATTACACATATGTTACTTTTTTATGTGTTACATGGCCAACAATAAATTATATTTGCATTATTTTCTAGAATTACTTCTTAAATCAGTTAAATTAAAGGAAAATATATATTTATACTGTCTTTTGTGATGTAATTACCCTTCCCAGTACTTTTTTCATTCATGTAGGTTGATTTACTATTTGGAGTTACTTATTTTCAGCCTGAAGAACTACCATTAATATTTCTTATTCCTGTGATACTCTGTTCATTTTTCTTCATGATTTCTTCTCTGTTTTTTTTTTGATAATCTCTAGCAATTTGTATTCTTGTTTGCTACTTTCCTTTTCTTGTTCAAATTTACCATCTTACTTAATACTGTCTGATATCTACTTATCTTGGAAAGATATTCTTTTGTAAAATTTTATTTCATTTTATTATTCTTATTTTTTTAAACATTCAATCACTATACATAATTTGGCTTACAAAGAGAATTTACCAATATGAAATACATCTCAGACCAGTCCAGTTGAGAATACTGTATCATCAATAGGTAATATCATCAATAGGTAATAAACCATTCATATGTCTCACAAATGTCTTGCCTCTATTTTGTCTTCCTGATTTCCTTCCCTTTACTTGAGAAGATATTCTAGGGGAGACATTTTGTCCATATTCTGTTTCTAGGAATGTTTTTCTCTAACTAATTGTTGGTCTCTGTTCTAAATGGATTTTTGGTTTTTGTTTCTTTGTTTGCTTGTTTTATCTTAGTAAATGTAACTTTTTCCTGTCTTTCTAAGATTAAAGTATAATTAAATGAAGTAGCATATGTGAGAATGCCTTGAGAATATCAGTACAAGATATAATGTCAAGTATCCAAATATAAGAAATTTTGTTAAACTCTTTAATTCTTTTATTAAGTGTTCATATGGTTCACAGATAACTTCTATAAAATTGTGTGGGCAAAATTATGTAAGGAAGTCTCTGGTGACATACTCTCTATATTTCTGGATGATATATTTTGAGAAAGACACAGATGAAATAAAGATAATTCATAGGAGTGGGACAAAAATAGAGATGATTATAGGAACCAGGTAAAGGGAGAGTTCTAAAATTCAGAAGATTTTTTTTTTTTTTTGAGAGGTTTTCGCTATAGGGAGCGTGCGCTCGCCAGACAGACAGAGAGAGACATAGAGACAGAAAGCGAGAAATCACCCCCCAGGGGGGATGGTCACGCTGCAATCCCTTCTCCTCCATTCTCCTCTCGGGATCTTGGGCATGCACGCACACGCGCCCGGCGTGAGATTTAAGCCACCGGGTCCGAGACGCGAACCGCGGTCAACTACGTGGGAGTCCAGTGACATAGCCATTACGCTAACTGCTGGTTCCCAGAAGATTTAAAAATGTGGGAAAAATAAGCATGCAATTTTTTTTTTCCTTAAAAAGCATAATTTAGGGCTGGTGACATAGAAATTTATTTATTTATTTAGTCAGTTTTCTTTTTTTTTCATGAGATAGAGAGAGTAAGAGAGCAATAGTTATGCTATTGGGGTATTTCCATGACATGAAACCCAGCTCCAGCCTTCCAATCAGTCAGGGTCATGGGCACAGCAATGGACGTGTCTTGCATGATCAGGTGGACCATGATTAGAACCTGCCTCCTAGATGGCTCCAGTATTGTGAAGTACCTCCCTCCACCTATGTCATTGTGACTATATCAGAAAATAATTTAAATGCAACATCAGAACTATTTAATGAGTAAAATTTCAGTCTTAAAAACGTATTAGATAGTTAAAAGGAGTTCTTGAAGTTTAGATTTCTATCAATCAACTTGTAAGTCTTAATGACAAGTTGAGAAGTAACTTGAGAATAAATGATGCTATGATCTGAATAGGTATTACAACGTAATACCTATTCTTGCACCCTTGTAAAAGGTAGTACAGTGGGATCATATTAATAGGTGGGACCTTCGAGAGGTAATTAAGCCCTGATGGCTTCTTTCTGGTGAATGCGATTAAGGCACATATTAACTAGGCTCCAAACAGCATTCAGCTAGTTTGCTCTTACGCCATGAGAGGACATAATATTCCTCCCCACTGACATATGCAGCAAGAAGGTCCTCATCAGACACCACATGTCTTGACCTTGGACTTCCCAGCCTCCAGAACTGTGGAAAACTAACAAACAAAAAAATAATTATCTGTGCTTTTTAAAAATTACTCAGTCTCAGGTATCTTATATATTAGTACAGAGTAAGACAATGTATGATTTTCAAACTGTGTGAAAAAAAATAACTTTTACAAAGTTAACTATAAGATCCTGTTTGAGGACAAAAGTAGGGTTGATATCTTTGAAAACCATGTTGTTTTGTTTTGTTTCTTTCCTTTTTCTTTTTCTTTCTTTTTTTTTTTTTTTACTTCATGTAAAACTTTAACTCCTTTTCTTTTAAATGAGGTGATAACATAAACTTCTCTGGAGAAAAAATACCCCATTTAGAAAAATATTTATAAAACAATGCTTACAGCCAAAGTTTGTAAGCTACAAGACAAGATAAACTCTTAAATCTTTTCATCCTTTTATAAGAATTTTTCAATAATAATTTCAATTATAAAACAAGTAAATGAGGAAAATAAGTTTTCAACCTTAGTTTTTCTATCCTATACGGGATTGTTCTCAATTTGGATAGAGTTTTACCTGTTTCATTTCCAACTTTAATCAGTATCTGGTTCTGTGGATGCTTTTTGCATTCCCTTGAGTTAGAGGCTCCCTGGAGAAAATGACTTTTTTCTAAAGAGGATGTCTGGAGTACTGTTGTAATAAGATCTCATTCTGAGCTCTTCATCACTACAAGAGAAAAGATTTTAACCCAGCTTCACTTTTCCTAGCAAAGGAACACAATGCCAGATGCAGTGCACATTTCTTCTGTCATTCTTCTCAGTTCTTTCTGGGCTGACAGTTGTATGGTATGAAATAAAGGGTGCTTTTGGCCAGCCAGAAATATGAAGGCCATAAAGAAACACCACACACTGCACTCATTTCCCATAAAACAGGACCATTTCATTACCTTTGATTTATAACAGAAATGACAATTGCATATATTTCTTCATGCATGTACAGAATCAAGCACAAAGCATAAAATGCCCTGAACAATTCAAGCAATTAGGTATAAACTGAGTAACTTTCCTTGAGTTTAAGAACTTGACAAACATTCATGGCGGTGTGTTGCTCTCTCCCCTTCTCTCTTTCTGACACAGATGTATACAAATTTACTGAAAAGAAAATAAAACTAATTACCACAGCTTAAAGTTCATTCTGTTATTATCTCCATAATATAAATCTTACATATAAAATTACCTCTCAAGGAGATAAATTCAAATATTTCATGAGTTTCTCTGGCATTTAAATTTTGTTTGGAGTCCTTTGTCAGATGATTTACTTTTCAACGTAATGCACAGGGTAGTTTGTTGTGTTTTTGTTGTGTTTTGTTTTGGTGTCATTTTATGAATAGAGATATCCTTTGCCTAGAGCAGTCTTTTTATCACGTAAGTGAAAATGTATGCAGGCATGTAGATTTACATACAATTTCAGTGAGTACACAAAACGTATCCAGGAAGTGTAGATCAAAGTCACTTTTGAAGAGGACAAAGATATAACTGTATATCGAGCACTATGTCAATGTAATATACCACTTAATATGTAGTATCTTACGGAAGCGCCAATGCATTTTAGAAATGAGAACTTGGAGACTCAAGTGTATAATTAATCTGATCAGATAGTAAGAATATGATTCTGCTGGGACTCAAATTTCCCATCACACTTATCTACTTCATCACCTCCAGTGTTAATGAAGAGATAAGAAAAATTAATCCACAAATCTTGCTCTCTACTTCTAGGGTCAACAATATGTCATCCTGTCCCGCCAATGAGCAGTTAAATGACCTTTGAAGAGTGGAATTCTCTATCTCCATCCTCATCTGTGAAATGGGAACAAAACCAGTAATTGTGTCATGGGACTGTTGTGAATAGTAAATTATTTAATTCGTATAGTGTTCAGAACATAGATTGTTCATACAAGGTAGAATGTTTCATAGTTTGGAACATGGAAGTCTTCCAGGATATTCTAATAAGTATTATTTCTCTAATTATGGTGCTTGGTTAATTTTCCTTTTTTCTGTGGCTATATAGTTGGTGTTTTCCTTTCCCCTAGAAATGTTTTTCCCCTTCACTCTTACAGATCATTTTGTTCTAGTGTTTCTATAAAAAGATAATGCAAATATGTTGGCAAATAAGGTTAAAAGGAGCCAGGGGAAATTGAGTGTATTAGCCTATTTTCCTGTCACTGAAGACTTAATTCTCCTGCTAGACAAAGCGTAGCTGATGTGCAGGCGCCCAGGATATTGGTATGCAGACCTGGTGCTTCCATGGTAAATTCACTTAGTGGTTCCTGACTCATTTGGACAGGATTTAACTCTCTATTTTCTGGTGGCATTATCATAAAACAGTGCCTCCAAAGCAGATTATCTTCTTCCTCTTCTGTCATGTGTAGCCTGTCCAGAAAAGCTACATCTCTCACTCCCATTACAGACCTGTGTATTTACCTTGTTATTAGATATTTTTCTGGATCTCCAACAGGCAACTGACACTCAATGAGCTTCTGCTTTCTTCCAAAGTCCTTCTGCCTATGAGGTAAACTTTATGTCCTTTAGAAGACATGCCATGTGTCCAGGCCACTGGCAGAAACGTCAGAGTCATCCTGGAGTCTTCTCTGCATTTCAAATTAAAAAAAAAAAAAATGGAAGTTGAACATGGAAAAAACCTTCCAATCAGTCTCCTTAACTCTGGTATATCTCTCTCTCAATCCAAAACTCTACCTTGATACAAGCATGATATTCCTATTGTGCAAATATGGCCATACCTTTTAAATAGCTGTCCCAATAATCATTCTTTCTAACTTGACTTAAATTAATATCCTTCTATTAGAAAAATTCATTAATATGACTCATGAAACTCTCCATGATCTGACTTCTGGCTTCTGAACTCATTTCCCATTCTCCTCAATGCTCCCTCTCACCAAAACATGTCTAATATTCTATAGCATGTAGGGATATTATGGCTACTTTTAATTTTTCATTTATGTGCCAGAGGTCAAGCGTACATGCACTTGAGAGAGAGAGCAAGAAAGCACTCCCCTAATGGGTGTCATTCACTTTTCCTCTATTTCTCCTCCCAGGCACATGCATATGCAGCTGACATGTTTTTAAAGTCTTCAATGCTGGGATACAAACCATGCTCAGCCATGTGGGATTCAGATCCCTCTACACAGTGCTTAACTGCTATATTAAGAGGCCAAACTCAGAAATATTGAGGTTTCTTTTTTACCCTAAGAATTATTTATCTAACTGTGTTCATTATTATCATTACTACTATTTTTAATTAGACCAGAAAGAGGGAGAGAAAGTGAGGGAGCAAGCAGCCAGGTCTGGGACTTGAACAATGGTCAACCATCATGTAGGAGTCCAGTGCCTTAACCACCACACCACTTGTCAGCTTTAATATTGAGGTTTCTAAAGCACATCATGTACTTTCTTCCCCAGAAGCAGTTGTCTTTAGCCAAAATAAATAACTTCCATTTTTCTTCCTACTTAATTTCTTCTATCATTTGGGACTTGAGTCACTTCACCTGCGATGCCTCTTGACAGCACAAGGCAGAGTTAGGACTCTGTAGAATCTGATGAATACATTGTGCATACCTCTCAATAACTTGTGTGCCTCAGTTTGCCAATTAGTAGTTAGGAACAACAATAATACTAACTACAAAGACTGCTGGAAGGTTTAAAGTGTAATGGCTAGTTTTAGGTATCAACTTGACTAGGCTATAATGCCCAGGAGTTTGGCCAAACGCCAGCTTAGATGCTGTTGTGATGTATTCTTTATATGTGATTACCATATAAATCAGTAGACTTTGAGTAAAGTCTTCAATCATAGAAAATATTGGAGTTATGCTCAAAGAAGAAATTCTGTATCTAAATTGCCCATAGACTCAAAACTTCAATATTAACTATTTCCTGAGTTCCCAGCCTGCTACCCAGCCCAATAAATTTTAAATTTACCAGCTTCCAAAATTATGTAAACTCAAATAATCTTAACATGGCATAGATTAAATGATTTACTGTTCACAGCAGCCACATGACACAATTACTGTTTTCTTTGAATCAACTTCTCCTCTCCATCTCTGCTGTTCTTTCAATAAATGTGTGTATTTACATATATATATACATATGTGTGTGTGTGTGTGTGTGTGTGTGTGTGCGTATGTGTGTAAGCTATTGATTCTGCTTCTCTGGGGAACTCTGACTAGTACAGGAGATAATATATTGAATACATTTAGTGCTTAGAGTAGTCTGTGGAAGCCCTTGTCTCATAGCAAGTACTATCATCATAGCCTATAGTTAGATATTACTTAAATAAAGTCGATATTGGGCCCTCACTTTAGTCTGCAGGTTGAGACAGCCAGATCCCACATGGCCAAACACATAGTTTTAGTTCTGGATCCAGCATCTTGAGAATACAATGGGAACATGTGCGTGTGTGCTCAAGATCCTAAAAGGAAGAGAGATGAAAGAGAAGGGATTGTGGTATAACCACTTCTCATGGGGCAGGAGGTGCTTTCTCCTCTCTATCTCTATCTCTGTATCTCTCTCTGGAGAGCACGTATGTCCTCTAGGAAAAAGAAATTAATAAAAATAAAATGGATATCACTTAACCATTGTGTCATGAGGCCAGCACAAACACCCAACATACATTGACTAAAATATGGCTATCTTTTTTTTTTTTTTTTTTGAGCAAGAGTGAAGGATTGTCAAGACATCCCTCTGTTTAGCTGGCTTTCATATCTGTCCATTCCTCTTCAAAAAGTCTACCTTTGGAATACTTCTCTGCAATTCTTGGAACACATTCTCGAATCCAGTGAGTTCAAACTCTACGTTGTATTTGAAGTTTTCACTTTCTGTGTGGAACATAGTAACTTTCATTACACAGTACTGATGGTGTCTTTTCACAAGAAAGTCCTAGGTATTTTTCCTTGAATTTAGGCTTGACTAGAGATACATTTATAGCACTGGAAAAAGTGACCACTTTCACATTCAGGTAGTTTATTCAGGAGTACAACACCTGCCAGAGAAAAATCGATAATAGTTTTGTTCAACCAGAAGCATGTTAAGATCATATTTGACCTTCCTCCCACACTGTTTCTGATACCCTCTGTTGCTCTCCCTGGTTTTATGCCTAAGGAGATTAGATCCCACATGAACAACTGAGTGATTTGGGTCCTGAACCAAGTGGCTTGAAAATTGTGCTGGTACATGTGTGTGCTTGCTCTAAATCTCAATAGGACCATAGAGGAGAAGGGATTGCAGCATGGCTATGCCCTCTGAAGGGTGACTTCTCACGTTTTCGTCTCTCTCTGTCTCTCTTCAGCAAGCACACAGACCCTATAGCAAAACTACAGGGGTTTAAAAAACCTGCTGAAACTTCAAAAAAGAAAGATCAGATCTGATTCACTTCCTAGATTTCATGGTAGTTTTGAACTGAGAGAGGAGCACATTTTAAAAAAGAACTAGGGTTAGCAGGTGGCATAGTAGTTAAGGTGTTGGTATCCTACATGGTTAGTAGTGGTTCAAGTCCTGGACCTGGCAACTTGAAACTCACACTGGGAACATGCATGTGCATATCCAAAATCTTGAGAGCAGGATGGAGGAGAAAGAATTGCAGTGTGGCCATCCCTCCTGGGAGGTGATTTCTCTCTTTCTGTCTTTCTATCTCTTTGGTGAGCACACATTTCCTATAGCAAAAACATCTTTAAAAAAATAGTAAGAAGAATTGGCCTTAACATAGATCCATCTAATGATAATTTTTGGCTAGTAGACACTAATAAGTATGTATGGGTGTGTGTGTGTGGGGGGGGATGTGTGTGTATAATTTTTTTTTTTTTTTTTTTTTTTTGTGCAGTGATTCTAATGAAAAGACCTGGACCAAATTATTGGCTAAATTAGTCCATGAAATTTGTTTTATTTGACAATTTGGAGAAAGAAGTTTAAACACCTGCCCTATGATTCATTTGCTTCTTTTGGGGGTGGTATGCACCGGAAGTAGATGAAGAGAAGGAAAGTGACTTGCTTGTCCTTGTCAGCTGGACCTTCACAGGAACAGACTGATAACATTGGCTCGTAGAAGGCTCCATGCTGTGAATGCCCTTGGCAGGGTCTTCCCTGGCTAAAGGATTACTAATGGTGAATAGATTCAGAACAGATGAGGCATGGCCCCCTGGTGAAGGTTGCATAAATAGTGCAACCCCATGGAGTATGAAATAGAGATGTTTCATAACATAACATTCCACACTGTTTTGGGTAATAACCTTTAAGTCCGCATTTGGAGATTCCATCATTTACGCTGGACTAGAATGTGCAAGTCTGACATCGGAAGACAGATCAGAGGAGCTTCCCTGATGTTCCGGGCTTCTCTCTCCCTCAAGCCTCTTTATTGCCTGTATGTTGAAGGTTGTTAGGAAAATTTGACGCTAGGTAAGATCTCTGCTGTGTATGAGCCTGATCTGATAAGCCAGTATTGTGTGCGAGGTTAGATATTGATGAGTATTTTGAACATTATGGTTTGTCAGTTTAAAGAACTAGGTTGACGGGGGGTGGCGATGGGCAATATTTAATTTTATACTGACAATCATAAAAAATAAACTCCAGTATTTAGATCGGTAAAAGAAGCTGAACGAATTGTTGGCCTGTGAATATTGGACCAGATCATTCACTGCCTTCTTATATGTAAAGATATTTTCGTATACCTAAAAATGATGTGGTGGAATATGAGATTGGCGCTATGGGTATCTGTGAAGATGATAGTTTTGCTTTTAAATACATGCCTATTGGTGATTGAGACAGCTAGGTCCTACATGGTTGATCACATTGTTTGGCTCCTGGACCTGGAGACTTGAAAAATGCTGGGTGCATGAGTGTGCCGAAAATCTTGACAGGGGAGTCAGAAGAAAAAGGATTGTGGCATAATCATTCCCCATGGAGGGTGCTTTCTAACTTTCCTTCTCTCTCTTTCTTTCTCTCTGGTGAACACACAAGTCTTCTAGCAAAATTTAAAAGCAAAAACAAAAAAAAAAAAAAGAAAAGAAAAGAAAAAAAACAAACTTACTGTCTAAGTACAATGAAATGTGCCCTTAAAATTTATGTCCTACATTTCAGGGCCAGCTACTATGGTAATTCTAATTAGGAATATGATCTCAGATATCCAAGACAAAGCCCCTAAGGCCCATGCCAATCAATGTGAATGACATGAATGAACAACGTGGTACCTGTTTCCAAATTAGCTAAATCACATCTGCTAGTGGTCACTTATACTTTGTAAAAAGTCTGCAGAGATGCCCTAAACTAGTCTGTTAAGAAATCTGAGAAGTCTTCTTTAGGTCCTAATGCAGCTTCTCCAGTCCCCACAGTTACAAATGGAAGCAGACTGACCGCAGTAAGCGCTGATCACGGCTAGTGGGTTGGATGATCCACACAAACTTCCCCTCTTGCTCCTTGGTGGGAGGGAGAACATTTAAAATGTCACGTATCTTTGACATTTCAAGTGTTCCTCTTTGCTGTACTTACTTGCCGTAACATGTAAGAGAGAGACAAGTGATGAGTGTGCCTTTGCTTTTGTGAAGGAAGTATTGATGAGACGCCTAACTGGGTGTGACAAGTAGTAAAGTTCTGGGGATCATCTAGAAAGTTCCGTCCTGAGAACTCAGAAGTCTGGCCTCTCAAAATGATGGAAACTCATAAGCCAAGAAGCTAATGACTTCTCTGAGCCTAACATTCCACTACCAAAATATCAGGGCACTGCACTTGTTAAGGTCAATATTTCTCCCCAGCCCCACCTATTCTGGTCTAATAAAATCTATAATTATATTTCTGAATAGTCTTGCTGTTTTCTATCAATTAAGGAGAATAATCAAAATTTATACATCATAAAATATTCTCATCCCATTCAAATTTTTACAAATATTTCCATCCAAGTCACTTTAAAGTCAAAAGAGTATCCTTAGAGATCTGGAGACTGGTTCAAGCAGTAGTAACCAGGAATTTGCTTCAAAGTTCTAGTTTTAAATCTAGTTAACCATTGATTCAATGTGCTCAGTTTATGCCATGATGTTTCCAATTGTTTTGTATAAAAGTAGATACTTTCCTCTCTGTCTTATGATTCATTAAGTAAAAGTGATGCTCGAACCATTCTATTGATGCATCCAGTAACCACAAGTGGCTATCTAAGTAGACATATAACATAATTAGTGTGGAACACAACTTAATTCTGTTCTCTAGATACACTAGCCCCATTTCAAATATGAAATCCCACATGTGACTGGTGGATAATATAAAAGACAGTGGAGGCATAGAAAATTTTCTTCATCTGAAAAGATCTACTAGAAAACGCTAGAATAAGGCAGTCGTTTCTTACTGCCCTGGAATAATTCGGGCTACTTCCTGAAATATAGAAATCCAGTTTGTGAATTACAGCTCAAAGGACAGTGAAGAATGTCACCTTCTGATAGAGTACAAAGTCCAACTTGAGAATCAGAATAAAGGATTCATGTCCAGTTCTGTAGCTTATACGTGTAAGAATTTAAGCAATTCACTTAGATTATTAATGTGTCTAGACACACTTGCTTTACCTGAACTGTGCTAACAAAAATAAATGCACTTTGTACCTCATAGGGCTGTTCTGAGGATAAAATGAGATATTGCACAAAGACAAACAGAACGTCTCATTCATATCGATACATTCTGAATCTATCATGGTGTCAGACACATCTGGATATTCCATAAATATTTAATAACTGACGGACTGGATGATGGGTATGCCTCTGTTGTATAATCATTTATATGGACAATTTTAAAATGAACTTGTTTGTGGAATTTTCTAAATGCAGTTTGGGTTATCAAGATAAAATGTTTTAATAGAGAGGCATGACAGTAGGGGAACCAGAAATGGTTTATTACCTGTGGATGATAACATCTATAATATTCTCAACTGGGCTGGTCTGAGAAGTATTTCATGTTGGGTAAATTCTTTTTACAAGCAAAATGATAAGTGATTGAATGTTTAAAATAATAATAATAATAATAATCTCAAAAAAATGATGTAAAGCTATTTGATGGTGATGATGATGTGGATAGTAATGTCTTTGTCTTGACTGATGAGCAAGGTATTCCTTCTGGAAAAAAATGTAATACACAGTAAAGATATATGTGATTCAATATAATATAAACAAGATGGTGATAATAATGAAAATAAATAAATAAATAATAAAAAAGATAAAATGTGTTCACTCTATAAAAACTCATCTTTAGAGCAGGCCTCAAAGCCTAATGGTTAAGGAAGCAAATCCCACATGTCTTAACATGGTTCGAATCCCAGACCTAGCAGCTTGAAAAGCACACTGTGTGTGTGTGTGTGTGTGTGTGTGTGTGTGTGTGTATGCACACACTCCAAACCTCAGCAGGGTGGAGAAAAGGGAGACTGGATTGTGATGTGATCACGTCCCTTTGGGAGATGCTTTCTTTCTCTCTTTCCGATGAATGTGTATGCCCTCTGACTATTATTAAAAATAACAAGAGGCTGGACAGAACATCTTGGAATCTGGAAAAGTACATTTATCAAGTTGCACACCCATCTAATAGCCTTCTGTTGTTTACAAATAAATAAATAAATTTCAACCTCCTTTTATTTACAAACAAAAACCCCCCACATTCCCTAAACATACATTCACTCATTCACTCTAAATCCATAATATTCTTAAAAACATAACGTTTCTCTTATTCTCTAACACTTCCTCTTTAAAAATTTATTTCTAAATTTTATACATGGAGGAAAAGGATTAGAAGATCAGTAATTTAACTGATCTATAAGTTATGGGATCTTGTACCAGTTTTAGTTTTAAACTTCTAGCCAATATCTGTATGTTTTAGGACTAAAGACCCGCCATTAATTTTCCTTGCAAGTAAATAAACCCTGAAAATTATCCATTTCTAATACCTTTTTTCCCCCTCTTAGGTCAACCTGCTTTTAGAATGATGCATTGCTAATTCCATGGCTGCTTTACTGAATCCGTTTACTATTGCACAACACAGGATTCAGTCAAGAAGTTGTAAAAGAATGTTTCTGATAGACAGGAGGCAAAGTTTAGTGAACCAAATGCATTAAAAATTCCCCTGGAGTTACAAGCAATGTCTAGTCTTAGTCTGAAGATAGTTCTAACAGTATCACTGATCTAGCTTCAACACAACAGATTATAATTTGCACATTTGGATATAACTCAGGGAAGGTGGGTGTACAAGAGAATACCACTATCTATCTTTTATTAAGAAAAATAACAGAACAACAGTGAGAAAAAGAATAATTTAAAAAAATCATATTAAACAGAGGTCATTTCATATAGCATGAGTAGGTCTAAGTCTGCCAGAACATTCAAGGCCATCTTTGGAACCCAGTCTGGTAATAAATGGGAGAGACTTGAAAGGAATATCATAAAGCAAAGCTTTGGAGTCTGAGGACCTGGACACTAATGGGGACATTGTTATTTTTTTCACATTTTTTTAATTTCATTTTCTCTTTTACATTCAATCACATTATTTGGCTTACAAAATGAATATTTCAACATGTGAAGATTTCTCCTTTGTCCAGTTGATAAAACTATAAATGTATCTTCAACGGGTAATACCACATTTCTTTCTCCCATTAATGCTTTGCCTCTCTATTTTTCTTCTAAATGTCCTTCCTCAGACTCTACTCTTTCACACATACTATATCAGGTATTCACATCCATTTACTGAACATTGTTATTTTATTTATTTATTTTTTCTTTGAGAGGTTTTTGCTATAGGGCGTGTGTGCTTGCCAGAAAGACAGAGAGAGACAGAAAGCGAGAAATCACCCTCCAGAGGGGATGGCCACGACGCAATTCCTTCTCCTCCATTCTTCTTTGGGATCTTGGGCAGGCATGCACATGCGCCTGGCATGAGTTTAAGCCACCAGGTCTGGGACTCAAACCACGGTCAACTACATGGGAGTCCAGCAACGTAGCCATTATGCCATCTGCTGGTTCCAAGGACATAGTTATTAATATTTGATGTTTATATAAACTTTGGACCTAAAAGCATATTCTGCATCCATTATGTTACACAAGATTACCTTGAAAGAGAAGCCAAATATTAAGATGGTGCAGCCATGAGAAAGAAGGATGCTCGTGTCCTGAGGGCAATGCTAGTGTCCCAGGGCAATGAATTCACATGCTGAATCCTAACCACCTCTGCCTGGACAGATACTATGAGAGAGAATTTAACACCCATCTTGGTTAATCAACTCTTTCCTATCATGTATGAATAAAATGGACCAAACCTAATCCCACTAATAACTTTCAAAGTCAAGCCCAAGTTATACCTCTTCCTTGAATGCTTCCTGGAGCACAGAGAATAATAGAACTGTTGTCTTTCTAAACTGTAGGATCATTATCGTTCAAATCTTTTTTTTTTTTTTTTTTTGGTATGGTATAGTAGCCACTGGCAGGGGGACATAC
>NW_006159501.1:4843486-4862926 GCF_000334495.1 Tupaia belangeri chinensis
TAAATTTTTTTTTTTTTTTTTTTGGTATGTTATTTTAGCCACTAGCAGAGGTACATGAAGAAACTGACTGTCAGATACTCCTTACATATGATTAGTATATAAATTAGATTCTAATCTCCAAGTATTCCAAGTCTGCTTTTTTTAAAAAAAGTTCGTAGAGTGTGTGTGCTGGCCAAAGAGAGACAGAAAATGTGTGAGGGAGAGTGAGAAAGCACTGTCCATGGAATCATGAAGTATGGTCATGCTTTCTTTTTTTTTTTTTTTTCTGGATTTTGAGCATGCACACACATGCATCTGGCATGTTTTTTAAGCATCTGGGTCTGGGACTCAAACAATACAGTCAGCCATGTGGGATCTAGCCCCCTTGACCACCATGCAACAAGGCCAGTCCCTAACATTGTCTTTTGAACCAGCATTTGGCGTAATGGCTATGTCACTGGACTCCAACAGCAGTTCGAGTCCCGGACCTGGTGGCTTAAACTCACACCAGGGATGTGTGCGTGTGTGCCCAAGATCCTGAGAGAAGAATGGAGGAGAAGGGATTGTGGCATGGCCATTCCTCCTGGGGAGTGATTTCTCACTTTCTGACTCTGTCTTTCTGGGGAGAGCATGTGCCTTATAGCCAAAACCTCTCCAAGAAAAAAGACTGTCTTTTATTAAGAAAAAATCCCCTAAAGGAATATCATAAAGCAAAGCTTTGGAGTCTGAGGACCTGGACACTAATGGGGACATTGTTATTTTTTTCACATTTTTTTAATTTCATTTTCTCTTTTACATTCAATCACATTATTTGGCTTACAAAATGAATATTTCAACATGTGAAGATTTCTCCTTTGTCCAGTTGATAAAACTATAAATGTATCTTCAACGGGTAATACCACATTTCTTTCTCCCATTAATGCTTTGCCTCTCTATTTTTCTTCTAAATGTCCTTCCTCAGACTCTACTCTTTCACACATACTATATCAGGTATTCACATCCATTTACTGAACATTGTTATTTTATTTATTTATTTTTTCTTTGAGAGGTTTTTGCTATAGGGCGTGTGTGCTTGCCAGAAAGACAGAGAGAGACAGAAAGCGAGAAATCACCCTCCAGAGGGGATGGCCACGACGCAATTCCTTCTCCTCCATTCTTCTTTGGGATCTTGGGCAGGCATGCACATGCGCCTGGCATGAGTTTAAGCCACCAGGTCTGGGACTCAAACCACGGTCAACTACATGGGAGTCCAGCAACGTAGCCATTATGCCATCTGCTGGTTCCAAGGACATAGTTATTAATATTTGATGTTTATATAAACTTTGGACCTAAAAGCATATTCTGCATCCATTATGTTACACAAGATTACCTTGAAAGAGAAGCCAAATATTAAGATGGTGCAGCCATGAGAAAGAAGGATGCTCGTGTCCTGAGGGCAATGCTAGTGTCCCAGGGCAATGAATTCACATGCTGAATCCTAACCACCTCTGCCTGGACAGATACTATGAGAGAGAATTTAACACCCATCTTGGTTAATCAACTCTTTCCTATCATGTATGAATAAAATGGACCAAACCTAATCCCACTAATAACTTTCAAAGTCAAGCCCAAGTTATACCTCTTCCTTGAATGCTTCCTGGAGCACAGAGAATAATAGAACTGTTGTCTTTCTAAACTGTAGGATCATTATCGTTCAAATCTTTTTTTTTTTTTTTTTTTGTTTAAAAAGTTTTGTTTTTTTAGCCACTAGCAGAGGTACATGAAGAAACTGACTGTCAGATACTCCTTACATATGATTAGTATATAAATTAGATTCTAATCTCCAAGTATTCCAAGTCTGCTTTTTTTAAAAAAAGTTCGTAGAGTGTGTGTGCTGGCCAAAGAGAGACAGAAAATGTGTGAGGGAGAGTGAGAAAGCACTGTCCATGGAATCATGAAGTATGGTCATGCTTTCTTTTTTTTTTTTTTTTCTGGATTTTGAGCATGCACACACATGCATCTGGCATGTTTTTTAAGCATCTGGGTCTGGGACTCAAACAATACAGTCAGCCATGTGGGATCTAGCCCCCTTGACCACCATGCAACAAGGCCAGTCCCTAACATTGTCTTTTGAACCAGCATTTGGCGTAATGGCTATGTCACTGGACTCCAACAGCAGTTCGAGTCCCGGACCTGGTGGCTTAAACTCACACCAGGGATGTGTGCGTGTGTGCCCAAGATCCTGAGAGAAGAATGGAGGAGAAGGGATTGTGGCATGGCCATTCCTCCTGGGGAGTGATTTCTCACTTTCTGACTCTGTCTTTCTGGGGAGAGCATGTGCCTTATAGCCAAAACCTCTCCAAGAAAAAAGACTGTCTTTTATTAAGAAAAAATCCCCTATGTTGTCTGACTCTAGGCTCAAATGTATACTATGGTAGTTATTGTCTTCATTAATGGTAGAGTACCTGCTCATGCAAGAAAAAGACAGAAAGAAGCACCTTCCATGGGATGTGGTCTTGCTGTGATCCCCTTCCTCCAGTCCTGTGACCTACAAAATCTGTGCACTCGTGCGTGTGCCTAGCATGTTTCAGACTGACTGGGTCAGGGACTGGAACTATGGCCACCCTGAGGAATCTGGTTTCTCTTGAGTAATCCAATACTGCTACATGATGGCGCTGGCCCATGGTTATTAAAATAATGATTTAAAGGAAGTTATGTTTCTTACAAAGAAATTATAAAAATCAGAAGAAATTTTAAGAGCACATAACAATAGTGATTGAATATATAAATAATAATAATAAAGTAAATTAAAAAATTCTATAATCCCACAATAGAAGTACATATTCACATGGAGACTAAAATGGACAATAACACCAGAAATCTGACCAACAAAGTCATATGTGTTCTTTCTACTCCTGTCTGGAGACTCTCATCACATCAGTAATTGAGTATAAACATACACACATGCATTCTAAGAAAGTGTAATAAATTAACAAATTTTCAAGAATTGTAAGATCACCATTTTTTTGTTTGTTTTTATTATTTATTTTGCATTAATTCACTGAACATCTTCACAGCATACAAGATGCAGTTTCCCATCCAAAATACACTGCATAGTGGCTTAGTCATACATATTATCATCACAAATAATTTTCCATTTCTTGTTCACCATTTTAGTGGTATAACTTGAGCTTGAGGTGTAACTTGAGCTTGACTTTGAAAGTTATCATTGGGATTAGATTTGGTCTGTCTTATTCAAATGTGATAGGGAAAAGTTGATTAGCCAAGATGGGTGTTAAATTCTCTCTCATAACACCTGTCCAGGCAGAGGTGGTGTTAGAAACTAAATCATAAAACTCTGAAACTAAACATGACTCAAGTGATCAGATAGCTTTACATTCATTTTATCCAGAAATGGACTGAAACTGCCAGAGAAGTTTTTGTGAAAGTGTCTTCACAGAGTGTGTTACTGAAGATTCAACTTTTATCCAAATTCCAAGTATTAAGAAGGAAGAAACAATCTCATAGTTGTTGTACATTAAAAACCCTATTGGAAGACCTACAAAACTGTTATACTATAACTGATTAAATAGAACTCAGTTGCATTTTAGCCATATCTAGCATCCAGCAGAACAAAGGCATTCACATTTAATTTACTAAAGAAATTAAAAAAAAAAGAATGGATACATTAAATATTTGGCACCTGGCTTCCCCTGTCACAATCCTCCTTTTCAATAATCTAATGATCTCTGGGTGACTTTCTCTTATATAACACACTGCCTCTTTGCCTCCCTCAGAAAACATCCCCAGGGTCTCACGCAAACACTACACCCAGCTCAAGCCCAGACTCTCTGCTCCTTTTTCTCTTTAGATCTGAAAGAGGCTCTGGATCATTGGGCATTATATAAACTGAAAATGACATATTTCCCCTGAGCAACCAGTAGACATGATACAGAACAATTCAATAAGGACTATTATCCAGGGGACCAGCAGGTGGCATGGCAGTGAAAGGTGCTAGACTCCCACATTAGCCAATAATGGTTCAAGTCTCAGACCTGGTGGCTTGCTTTCTCACTTTCCCTCTCTGTCTCTGATCAAATTGGAAAATAATAATAATAATAATAAATAAAGTTAAATAAAATAATCCTTTTAAGAAATAACTACAGCTCAGAAAAAAAGGTACTTACATTATTGGGAGAAGTGATTTATAAGGAGTACTGCATGAAGTAGAATAGGATAAGAGGCAATCACTTGTGCAGGAATGATCTGGAAATGCTTCAGAGTAGAAAAAGTATTTCATTTGGATATCAAACAATAAGTAATCCTCAAAAATAGAAAAAGAGAAAATTAGAATTGCAATAATATTAATGATGATAGTAATGAAACTATTGAGATTTACTAAGTATTTCCTACATTTAATACATATTATTGCTCTATATGTGTTACTTGCTTTATTTATTGTAATAATTCTATGATACAAAATGTTTAATTCCATTTCTACAGAGGTGAAGTATGATGCTTATGCTCACCAGCTAGTTAACAGTAAGAGTGGGATTCAATTCTAGTCAGTCTGGTGCCCTGCTCTTAACCACTAAAATCGATTTCTGATTTCACTGTTGCTGTCAATAGAGACACCACAGAAATGTGCTGAGATGTTCGACAGAATGTACTAGAAACCAGCAGGTGGTTTCACTTTATGCTGTGGCACATGAGCGATTTTCAAAGCACAGATAAGACCACTGTGTGCGAGCTGATGTCTGCTCTCTAGGCTTCATGGTTTTCATAAACCGATTTTAGACTCTGTGCTCTCATAGCGTTGAGGTGATTATAACACCAGGCTAATGCTTATTTTACAGGTTCGATACAGAAATAACCATGTGCTTGAGACATGCATACATATCAAGGCTAAAAGCTAATGTGATTTAGATGGGAATCGTCTGGGCGTGGGGACAGCTCCATATCCACCTGCTCTAAACAACAGGCAGAATAGAGAGAAATGGAAGATGAAGTGCTATAAATACTCCAAGCATATACTCTTTGTTTTTTACCATGTTATAGGCAAGGTTGAACTACCAATTTGTGAAGCATGTATATTCTAAGGTAACAATTTAAAACTGCTTTGTTCATGCATTTTTTGTCTGAATAAGAATGGATAATGTGAGCATAATGTTGTAGTTGATCACACTTAAGCAAAATAGGATTTAAATTCATAGGGCTTGGCACATAGAAGACAAGGAATGCATTCTATTGAATCGATAAATATAAATCACACACTGCACTAGCTCTAGGGGAAGATTCACACCCTAGGACATCATTGTCCACTTTGATTTTCTGTGGTCCTAGAAATATCTTCTAGTATAGACAGTTATACAGTATTTGTAGCTACAGCAAATGTCTCTTTCAAATTTTATTTTAGCTCATTTAAGTTTAAGCTTAAATCGCTATATATGGCTAATAGCTATCATATTGGACAGCACAGCTCCAGAAAGCAAAACTGTGTTCGATATGTAATTAATATGTTTACAGTGGTACACCATAAAATATCTTTTAAAATCTTTGCACATGATAGCCTTTGTATCATAAGGCAAGAGCAAAGAGAGGATTATTATCAAGTTACTGTATAAAATATTTATTGGGAACCAGCAGTTAGCGTAATGGCTATGTCGCTGGACTCCCACGTAGTCGACCGCGGTTCGTGTCCCGGACCCGGTGGCTTAAAACTCACGCCGGGCGCGTGTGTGTGTGTGCCCAAGATCCCGAGAGGAGAATGGAGGAGAAGGGATTGCGGCGTGACCATACCCCTGGGGGGTGATTTCCGCTTTCTGTCTCTATGTCTCTCTCTGTCTGTCTGGCGAGCGCACGCGCCCTACAGTGAAAATCTCTCAAAAAAAATATTTATTGAACTCCAGCAATTATTTTTCAATGTGCTATAGGTACCCACATGAATAAAAACTACAAACTGCATTGCAAGGGAAGATAAGGGGATAAAGTTCATAAAACCTATGGATTAATTTACAATATAATGTGATAAAGAGATGGATGCCTTGAAGAAAGTTGGGGGAGGAATGGAATGGGGAAAGCTATCTTTATTAAGGAAATTATATGTAAAATTGGAATACTTAATGGGATACTTACAAACTGAAGGGAGTGAGAGTTAGTTATTCTTGCAAATATCTTGGGGAAGGAGTCTTGTAGACATGAAAAGTGAGTAGAATAGCCCTAGGCAGGACTGATTGCCTAAGAACATCAAGGAAGTCCATATGATTTCAATGAATGACATAGCAAAGTATCAACAGTTAAATTGAAGGAATTAAGAAGGGCACGAATGATATAGGTTCTGTGGGCACTGTGGAATATGAATTATATTCTAACTGGGCAAGAAGTCATTGAGTTTCACTGCTTAGGAATTCTCAATGCAATCAAGAATGTCGTATACATTTTTTAGAAATCTACAGATTTTATCCTAAAATAGAGTAAGTATTCTACCATAAACCCAAAATAATATTATAAAAGCACTAAGAATATAGTAATCTTTTAGATACTTTTCTTTTTCTTTTTATAGTTTTCCTATAGGGAATGTGCACACACCAGAGAGAGGGAGAAGGGAAGAGAGAGAGAGATAGAGAAAGTGAGAAATCTCTCAGGGGGGTGATGGCTATGCCACAATCCCTTCTTCATTTTCCTCTAAAGACTTTGGACACAGATGCACACAAGTCTAGTGTGACTTTCAAGCTACTGGTTCCAGCACTTGAATGACAAAGTCAGCCACAAGGAATCCAACCTCCTTAGCCTCCATACCATCTCCTGGGCCTAATGTAAATATTGCTAAAAAAAAAAAAAAATCAAGTATTTCACATTCTTAAGCAATCATAAGTTTAATTTTCCTTCTTTTTTCATTACCAGAGGGTGTATGTACTCAGAGGAGAGAGATAAATAGATAAAGAGAGAGAGGGAAAAGAAGTACCCTTCCTGCAAGGGGCATGGTCATTTCACAATCCCTTCTCCTACCTTTCTCTATCCTGATGGGATCTGGGGCATGCAAGTGCACAAGCCTGGCTTGTTTCCCAAGTTGGTGGGGAGAGTAGTCACATTGCAGTTAGCCATGTGGGATCCGACTCCCTTAACAATTAGACTACAGTGGTGTTCCCTTCAGTTTCATTTTCTGTCTTCATTATTAACATAAAATTTGCTTTTTTTTTTTCTTTTGCTATAGGGAGCAAGCACTTGCCACAAAGAGAGACAGAAAGCAATAAGTCTCCCCCCCTCAGGCGTGCACATGTGCAGGTGTGAGTTTAAGCCACTGGGTCTGGGACTCAAACTGCGGTTGACTACATGGGAGTGCAGGGACATAGCCATTATGCCAACTGCTGGTCCCTATAAACATAAAACTTAAAGAATAAAAACTAATCTATTCACCATTTATAGAGTACAGTAATACATGTATAGGAAAATGGTGTAGGAGACCTGAGACTGGTTTAGATAAATATGTTTGACACTGTGGATCCTGAACTAAAATGGAAATACAGTCTTCAAGATGAGACTAAAAGCCAATGACCAGGGACCAGCAGGCATCATGGTGGTTAAGATGCTGGACTCCTACATGGCCAACTGCAATGTGAGGGTCAGATCTGACAAACCAACAGGTAAATAGCAATAACAAAATCATGAGTATTATCTCCAGATATTTGCAATGGTGTTTGAGAAACTAAATCATATTAGAGTTCTTTAAAGAAACATTATCAATATACATAGAAAGAAGCGAAGAGAGATGAAAAAAATTGAATTTTAAGGAATTGGTTTAGGAGATTACAGAGGTTGGGAAATTCAGAATGTGCACGGTGTGCCAGCCTGCGGAAGACATAGGAAGAGTGAATATTGCAGATCAAGCCTGAAGGCTGAAACACTGGTTCTTGCTCAGGAGAGGTCAATCTTTTATCCTATCCTGGCCATCAATCATTTGGATTTGGGCTACCAACATGATGGAAGGCAATCTTCTTTACTGAAAGTTCATCTACTTAGATACTAACCTCATCCAAAAATATTCTCACAGAAACATCAGAATACTGTTTAACTAAATATCTGGGCACTGTGGCCTGGTAAAGTTGACACATAAAATTAACATTCTATGTTCACAGTGTTTTTTGTTCGTTTTTAATCAGATTGTTTAAAATTATTTATTTATTTATTCCATGAGCAAAAGAGATAGAGGAGAGAGAGACAGCAACCCTCCCACCCAACAGGGTCTGATGTCATGCTCTATCCCCAACCTTTAGCCAACCCCAGATCATGAGCAAGTGTGCTTAGGTAAGGTGAAGGAATTAAAGGGGGATCAACTATACACATTCTGGGGCCACTGATAGATTTTTGAGTTTTAGTCTAAATGGAAGAAGTCGTTGACTTTCATTGCTTAAAAACTCCCATTACAACTGAGAATATCATATGCATTTTTTTCAGAAATCACTGATAAATATTCCACAGGAAACAAATAGAGTTTTTAACATTCTGGGAGGTCTCTGGACTTGAACTAGAAACCTTCACACATGGAACTTCCTGCAGAGTATCACATCTCACTGCTATACTACAGGCTGGCCCACTGTTCAGTTTTCATTCAAGAGAAAGAAATTTGCACCTAAGCTCCACTGAACATATTCAGTTCTATGTCATATTTAAGTTAACTTTAATCAGTTGTATTGATTAGATATAGGTTTACAAAAAATCTAGATACAAGTTTGAGGTGGTGTTTAAATAAGATAAAAAATCATTAATTTTCAGCCTTATCATACTGTTAAGATTCTATGCTCGTATGCAGAAGACATATGAGAGAGTTTGAATTCAGGACAGTTTAAAATCCCATGCAATTAAAACTTCACTTTACTATTAATCTCGGAAAAAGACAGACATGCTAAGAATATTTTATCTCCTAGTCAATTCCTTTCCACTGACAAATGTATAAATCTAAGAATGGTATTTAAAAAAGGATGATTATACAGTAATGTGTAAGTGGAGAGCAAAATTGCAGGTCTGGTTTGGCCGCCCTCTGCTTGCTGAGCTGGGAGCTTGAAATTGACTGCAGTATATAAAACAGCAAGTCTGGGGCAAAGACCAGTCAGAGTAGAAAAAAAAAATAGCAACCTTTTCCCATTACTTTTTCATTTATATCTAAAGAACTTCTCCATTCACTGATACCTCTACCTAGACTGAGAAATAAAATGTAATCAATACATGAACAAGTAATATTCACAGCTAATTCTGTGTGTGCCTATTACCTGGGGGGGGGCGGAACAAGATTGAAATAAATAAACACTGTAGATATAATCAGGATATAGATGTTACAATGATACTTCATAATAAATAACTTAACAAACTTTAATTTTTTAAAAATATTTTAATGTATTTTATACATTCAATCGCTATACATCATTTAGCTTATAAGGTGAATTTACCTAACATGAATCAGGATATAGACATTACAATGATACTTCATAATAAATAACTTGACAAACTTTAATTTTTTAAAAATATTGTAATGTATTTTATACATTCAATCGCCATACATCACTTAGCTTATAAAGTGAATTTACCTAACATGAATACACTTCACACCATTCCAGTTGGGGATACTACACACATTATCATCAACAGATAATCCATTTCTGTGTCCCATAACTGTCTTTCCTCTCTATTTTCCTCCTTAATTGCTTTCTTTATTCTCTCACCCCTCTCCCACGCTCTTCACATACAGTCTCCAGAGTCCATAACCATTTTCATGCTTCTTTATCCTCTAAGCTTTCAGTTTCCACCATAGAGTGTGAATAGTCAGTATATATTAAGTGGAGACATGTGTGTCTCTATTTCATAGTCTGGCTTGTTTTACTCAGTAGTAAATCTTCCATATTCGTCCACTTTCTATCAAATGCCTGGATCTTGTTTTTTGTTGTTGCTGTTGTTTGTTTGTATGGTTGAGTAGTAGTCCATAGAGTATATCTGCCACACTTTTCCAATCCATTCATCTGTTTGTGGGCATTTGAATTGCTTCCACATCTTAGCAATTGTGAATAATGCCACAATAAATGTAGATGTGTAAGCACTTTTCTGACTGAGCATTCTCCTATCCTTTGAGTAGATACCCAGGAGGGAATTGCTGGATTATATCGTAGTTATATTTGTAGATCTTTGAGGAACATCTATATTGTTCTCCACAATGGCTGGACCAATTTCCATTCCCACCAACAGTGTAGGTGAGTTCCCTTTTCGCTTTTCAGCCTTTTGGCTAAGATCAAGTATGTAACCTTTTTAATTTTGCTATTCTGACTGAGGTTAGGTGGTATCTTATTGTAGTTTTGATCTGCATCTCCCTTATTATTGGGCATGTTGAGAATTCTTTCATATGCTTTTTTAGTTGTTCATATGTCTTCCTTAGAGATTTGTTTGTTCAGCTCATATTCCCATCTTTTAATTGGGTTGATTTTTTTTTGGGGGGGTGGGTTAAGCCAGTTGAGTTCCCTGTGAATTCTATTTATCAGTCCTTTATCTGAGACATAGTTTACAAAAATATTCTTCCATTTTGAGGGTTGTTGACTCATACTAACTACTGTGTCTTTTACTGTGTAGAAATATTTTAATCCTATGTAGCCCCACTGTCTATTTTGGGGATTATTTCCCGTGCATTGGAGATCTTATTTAAGAAGTCTTTGTCTACCCCAATTTTATTTAACTCTTACCATAAGCCAAGCTCGGTGTGCATTAGTTTCTGGAGGCTTATAGAACTTGAAGGCAAGTAGTAATGAGGATAACTATTGAGTTGATCTTTAAGGATGTTGCCTTATGCCATGTATATCCACAACCACAAATCTCTTTTTTTTTTTTAAATTTCTAATGAATGCTACACTGACAACTCGGCAGCTTCCTTCAAGTCAAAACTCAGATTGCTGTGAGGTTTCCTGTGGCCTCTGAAGTTATGTAGCCAGTCTTGGGAGATTCATGTATGTGGATTCACTTTATCTTTCACTCTTCACTCCTCTACACTGAATGTCATTGTATAATGACTATTAAGGGTTCCCTTGCAGGAACTAATATTACCAAAGATGCTTTCCACTATTAGAGTCTACAATAGAAGGAGAGGCAGAGTGGCTGGCTCCATAATGGGTGTCTGAATTTTTCTAGAACCAACTGATAGGACCACCTCTTCCCTTGATTTTGTTCTCAGCCTCTCAATCTACCATCAGCAATACAGCCCCTCTGTCTGGAAAGGAGGATGGATTGTCAACGCTTCAACTTGGTAAACTCTGTGGGAAACATGGAGTGGACCTTCTCTAAGTTCTACTTCACCTGTTCAGCATCCCCTTGGGCTGTAGAAATACAATACCCACTGCAGAGCCACACAACAGAGCCAGTAAGGATGTCTCCTATAAGCCCAGAATCCAATCTCTGCTCCCTCCCCACTCATAGCATTATGAAGCTCATTCTATGAGATGAGCCCTGATACATACTTGTATCAGTTATCCAGGAGACGCCCCAATCAGTGGATGGATATCACCTCCTTCTCATGCATGTGTCAACATGACAAAAGTAGCAGATTGCATAAACAGAGATCATACAGGTTGTAGAAAAGTGAACTCAAGAATTGCATAGAACTCATCTTCATCTTAGCTATTTCTTATTTATTGAACTTTTCTAAGGTTTTTATTTTTCTATTCCTAATTAAAATAATAAAAGATGTATGGGAGTGGTTGTTGAGAGAGAAGCTAAGGTTATGTGTTAGTTTTAAGACCACTTCCACATCTCTTTGGCATGCAAGAGTGTTTGCCAAATCATCTGTCTCAATGACCACAAGAACTCCACTGCAGTTTAAACCCTGCTACTTATTTTCATATAAGTGGGCTTCCTGGAATTAATACTGGCATTACTATTATGGGTTGGAAAGCTATGTGATAAATGCTGGATAGATAGGTAGAATCATAGGTATATGCCAACCAGTTATGCACACATGCACAAATACATATTTTATGTAGGTATTTATGTAATATACACACACACACACACACACACACGTGAGGGCTCTTTGAAGAGTTCAAGAAAAATGTATGATGGGAACCAGCAGTTAGCATAATGGCTATGTCGCTGGATTCCCACATAGTCGACTGCGGTTCGCATCCCAGACCCGGTGGCTTAGAACTCACACTGGGCGTGTGTGCGTGTGTGCCCAAGATCCCTAGAGGAGAATGGAGGAGAAGGGATTGCGGCATGACCATCCCCCCGGGGGCTGATTTCTTGCTTTCTGTCTCTATGTCTCTCTGTCTGTCTGGAGAGTGCACGCGCCCTATAGCAAAAAACCTCTCAAAAAAAAAAAAAGGTAAAAAGAAAAATGTATGATGAAAAAACCATGTATTGATTTTGAATATTTTTGCACCAAAAGAAACTTGTACTTTAATTTTGAATATGTTTTGCACCAAAAGAAACTCTTACTTTAATTGCATTTTTCTATGAAAGTTTTGAAGTTCCCGTGTGAGTGTGTGTGTGTTTGTGTGCAGATTTGAGGAATGTGTAGCAGTAGCTAGTGATGTCACTGATACAAAATAAAGCTCTGTCTGTCCTAACTTCATTTCAGTGCCTCTCCTCACTAACACCAGAAAACTCCTTAGCAAAAGACAATGCCTTTGGTTCTCTTATTGCACAATGATAACAAAGCAATAACAGCCACACTGACTTACATTGATTTGATTTTTTTTTTCCACATTAAATTTTAACTGAGTATTCAGTGCAGTTTGAGTTCAGGCTCCTCTAACAGGTTGTCACAGATTGGACAAACATTTAAATAACAAACATTTATTTCTCACAGTTCTGGAGGCTGGTAAGTCTAAGATCAGGGTGCTAGCAAGGTTGATTTCCAGGGAGGGCCTAGACTGCTGACTTCTCACGGTATTTTCATGTGTAGGAAAGAGAGCAGGTAGTTCTTCAGTCTCTAAATACACACTCTGGTTTCTCTTCAGATCATATAAATCTTTCGCCTTTTATTAATTACATTCTTCGGGTCTTCATTTTCATGACTTATTTCCCCAAGACCCCCCACTCCCAAATACCTTCATTTTAATTTATAAATTTGGGGAATCACAAACATTCAGTTCATAATAGGTATTTAACTTTTTATTTATATTGCCTTTTAAATGTATATTCATTTACATCTTACAACCTCACAGCACTATTTATTATTTCAAGTTTACTGTTGACAAAACTTATGCTGAGAAAGTTCAAGTTCAATGCCCAAATTTAGAATATAAATACACGTCTCTTACAGAAACATTATAGTCAGTTAATTCTGAAACCTTGTTGAAAAAAAAAGAGTACTTTTATTAATCAGTATCCTGTGCTTTTATTCGGCCTATCTATCTACAATGTTCCTTTTGAAGTTTTTAGAAGACTAAATTTGTGGACTATGGAACATCATGCTGCATTAGCTAAATTTTACTACATCATTTCACTGAAATCATCTCTTCTTAGACCAGCAGCAGGATAATGGGAACCATAAGGGAGTATAAAATGGCAAAGAAGAAGAAGGAAAAGCAAAATCTAGCTTCTCAGATTTCCCATCGAACAGCCCTTCTTTCCTCTGCTTTTCTGGCACACAGGAAAAAAGGCATTTTGAATTCTTTGCAAAACCCATTACTTCCCTCGTTTTGTGTGATGCATGCACAGGGAGTTCGAATCCAGCTCTCTCTGCCCACACTCCACAGTCACTGGCAGGGCTCGGCTGCTCCTCCTCTGACCTGCAGCAGCCAGGTCTAGGAACCTCATCTCTTCCAGCCTGACTCTCCCCATCTGCAGTCTCTCTCTATGCCCAGCACAGCTGGGCTCTGCTAGTCAGGCTTATTGCCAGTCATCTCCAACTCGCCAAACCTTCACAAGGGCAGCTGGGACACAAGAATTTTCCTGGGAGTTCCTCAGCTGCCAGCTCGGATACTGTATTCTTGTTTGCTGAGCTAAAACTAGTAAAGATTGGCAAAGATAAATTAGCAACCGATCCAGGAGGATCACATGTCTCATCCAAACATTTGCCCAATGCTGATTCCAAGTAGCATTCAACGTTGTCTCTAACGAGCTAACAGATGTGGGCATTATCAGAGGAAGCTAATGTGGGATTATTCACAGAGCTGGGGCTGGATGAGTTTTTTGTCTAAATTATGTTTTGGAGCAACAGAATAGAAAATATCATTCTACTTTACAATTGACTTGCAGGACATAGAACACTTCGTTTGTTTGTTTGTTTTCGAGGCTCATCTCTCATAGCCAGATCACTCTAGCTGTAGTTGTCTACAACATACCTGGAGACTAGCATGTGAAGCCCAATATTCTGTCACTTACAGCATGTGAATTTGGAAAAACATCTATTCCTTGTAGGAGACCCATTACCTAGGGCTGATCAACACTGAGCAAGCTGCCACAGCTATCAAGTTTGGCTCTGGTAGAAAAACTGAGTGGCAAAATCTCTCTGAATGGCTGGGTTTCAGGCTCATGCACATTTGTCGGCCTTACCAGAATAAAGAGGGACTTACACTTAGAAACTGAGCTCTCCTTCCACACTCACCTTGTTTAATTTTAACATCAGTCTATAAAGAAAACATTGATAGTAAAAAGAAAAAGCCAATGACTACTTAAATACCAGTCAAAAAAGGTGCTTAAATACCATATATAGTTTATTACACAATATATAATATCAATGAGAGGTGTTATAGTGCTTGCTATCCATATGAAGAAACAAGGACCCAGAGAATTTAAGCTGTTTTCAGGTTTACTCACTCCATAATAGAACAGCTATCATGTCTGATACAAAATAAAGCTCTGTCTGTTCCCCCACTTGGAACAAGGCAGAGTGGGGGAATTCAGTCTTCAGAGGCAGGTGGGTGAAAGCTTGAACTTCTCTGCTGACCTGCAGTGCCTGCTCTCTGCAAGTTGCTTACCCTTACTGTTACATTTCAGTGGCATCATTAGAGGAATGACTATGCAGCCACCTTCCTGAATTAGAGATAACGCAGGTAAGGGGCTCACACACAGCAGTTGTTCAATAAACGGCCGTTTTCGGTATCCTTTCTAGGACTATCCACCTAGGCTGGAGAGGGAGATTCTTTTTCCAAATTTTCTACCCCAGAAATATTTCATCTGAAACCAGTCTGAGGTCTAGGATTGGAGTTGAAGTTTGGGTTTGAGATTTAATAGATTCAGTTACAGGAACTCGAGTAGCAGGAAATGAAAGAATATACTGATGATATTCCCTTCTTTGTGAGTGATTTATTTTGTTCCTTCAGGGTTACCAGGTGCCCCTGTGCCTGAGCCACCCTGTCAGCAAGTCCTGCCATTTTGTTATCTGTACCTAGACAACCGAAATCTACAATTCTTGTTCCTTTTAATGTCTTCTTATCCAAGTGAAGGTAAATGGTTACAATATTCTTGAGGTTTGGTACAAAAGAAATGGAAAGTTTGGGATGGCTTTAAATAGAATACTTAAAAGGGGAGAGGGGGACAGTGTAAGGAAGGAAATTAGGGAGAAAAATAGAGAAGTATACGTGGGACAGAAATGGTTTATTACTTGTTGATGATAATGTGTATAGTATTCTCAACTGGACTTGTCTGAGGTATATTTCATGCCAGGTAAATTCCCTCTACAAACCAAAAGATGTATAGTGATTGACAGTCTAAAAAAAATAATGATAAAAATAATACTCTAATATTATCTATGAAGTAAAATCTTTTGATAAAGTTTTCTGTATTACATTATACAGAACACAACAGTCTTCATTTATTTATCCTGATAGAAGTTCTTTACAAGATGAAGTAATCTGGAATCTTCCTTTACTGTATTACCTACTATTTGAGGAGAAATCATTAAACTGAGTTAATGTTTACCACTTGCAGACTGAGCTATTACAGAAATATTTTGAGTCCAGAGCTAGTTGTGTAACAGATCATCTTGAAGTTCAACAGGACTGCAGCCATTTTGAAACTAAGAAAGGCCTCTAAGGAGAACCACCTGACCAAGTGCTGAGTCATTAGAGAGCTGTTAGAGGAATGGTCGATGGGAAATCAGGAGTGGGTGTTAGAAATAAAGCAAGATAATTACCCAGGGGAAAGTGATTGGCTTTGATTGATTGTAGTAAGGAGTGGTTTACACATGCTTATTTCCTGTACTGAGAAATGCAGAGAGCTTGTTGAGCTTTCTGAGACAGTTTGGTGGTGTTCGCAATCTCCATGTAGCCCAGTTACAGAAATAAATTCCCTTCTTCTCTAACCTCTGACTCTTGCTTCGTTGGCTGTGAGAAGCTGCAGACAGACTTAGTTTACCGGTAAGTTGATTTCTATTACTACTAGGGCAGATGAGGATGTGGGAATCAGTTCTATTATATTTTGTAAATAATAATTAGTAAAAGTTGGGGTATAAGAATTGCATGTTATTAAAACAAATTGTTAGCATTTTCAGGTGGAAATTTGCTTTTCTTTTTTTATAAAATATGCTTAAGTTGACCAAATATGCAGATTGAAAAATGTAATGGCATGGTAACTTCAATGCAAAAGGTACAAGGTGCAGATCATCTTCTGAAGTGTTTATTTTGTGTTTTGCCTTTACAATGAAGTGCACAATTACTGATTTTGATGTTCTTGGGTCATGCTTTATTTTCTTTAGGACTACTGAAATGAAGTTCTATTATCTTTTATTAAGATTTGACATAGTAAAATAATATCCACTTGATTTTTTATTATTTAATTAGTTGGTTAATTTTATTTTATGTAATACTTCCTGCCCAATTCCTGAAAAATTATTCTCCTGGAAATTCAGTAATTTCCTAAGAAGAAGACATGGAGTTGACATTTTCGTAGCAAAATTTCCTAAAATAAGTGTCTTTTCATTTATCAAAGTTAAAAATCTTAACTAGAGGGAAGAATTTTTAAGCTATATTTATTTATATCTCATCTATTTCATATATATTTATTATATATATATTTTATATATATATATATAAAATATATATATATAATTGGTATTTCTGAACCTGAACCAGAGAGGAAATAGATTTTATGTATGTTTGTGTTTGTGTATATATATACATATATATCTCAACATATAACTATCATTTGTTAAGTTCCATGCAAATACCATGTATTCATTATCTTATTTAACAAGTGCACTAAACTCAAGAAGTGGCTTATTATTCCCCTCTTATGGACAAAGACCTGAAGACATGAGTATTAAGTAACCAATACTCAAGGACACTTGGCTAACAAGTGATAGCTATGTGGTTTGATTCCAGAGTGGCTTGTAAATCCATGAAGCAATGATATCATTCTACCTCTTGTTATCCTTACCACTTCATTCTAATTGCTTTCTTCAATCATATACTCTCCCACTGATTGAGGATTTGAATTTATTTTAATTTTATTATTTCTAATGTGGCTTTTATTTCTACATTTGTTTTGTTTTGTTTTGATTGTCATTTTCCTAAAACCTGCGATTAAAGATTGTCTATTTGTCTTACTCTATTATTGCATTGCTAATGGAAATACTTGCGACTGGGTGATTTATGAAGAATTGAGGATTATTTGACTCATGATTACAGTGGTTGGAAAGTCCAAAGACATGACAGTAGCTACCACATGGCCAGTAGAAATAGAGAGGGTAGCAGGCATGTCCAGAGAATGTGGTATGTATTCCATGTTGGTTTTCTAGTCTCATTGTCTCTGCTTTATACCCAACCCACCAGGACTCAATGCTGGGGACCCTACCCTAATCTTGCAAACTAATCTCCTCCTAGTGACCCCATCCCTGATACAATAATTGGACAAGTTTTCAGTCACATGAATTTCGGAGGAACATATTCAAAGTACAGAACTTTCTCTTATTTTATAGATTCTCTGATTTATTTTTCTGCTCAGGTGAATGATCTTATGCTTAATATCTCTAAGATGATAAAAATATTTTTTTCCCAAAGTACCCCTTTACTATTTGCTTACCTGCATTCTAATACATGGCGATGTTCTTCTATTCATTTTCTTCACTCATTTTATTTTGTATCATTATGTACTTACAGAAGTTCTATGCTATCACTTTTTAGGTCACTTCATAGTTAAAGATATTTTTCACTTTTTGTTGTTGGGGAAATTTTTGCTATAGGGCACATGCACTCCCTGGAAAAATGGAGAAAGACAGAAAGCAAAAATCACCCTCTGGGGGGAATGTCTATACTGTAACGTAATCTCTTCTCCATTCTCCTCTTTGGGCATGCACTCTCATGCACCTGATGTGAGTTTCAAGTTACCATGCTCAGAATTTGAACTGCATTTAGCTATGAGGGAGTGTAGCCAGGTAACCACTACAGCATCTGCTGGTCCCTCAGTTGAGTCAATTTTGTTAAAGAACATCTGGTTTAATAAAGTGGAAGAAATCTATAATTATAATTTGAGCCATATACTTTAATATTTTTAACAAAATATGAATTTTTGTTTGACTAGACCCTGATTAACCCTGACATCCACCATTTTGAAAGTGATGTTTTTAGTGAAGACCCTCCATTTATAGGCTCCGCATGAACTCAAACTAATTGTTGTTACTTTTCTTTATTTTAAAATTTGCCATAGGACACATGCATTCACTGGACAGAAACAAAATAAAAGAGATTGAGAAAGAGAAACCAGAATTTAATCAGGAAAATTGAACCAGAACAGAAGATAAAAGTACATGAGACTGATAGGTTCATGCACCTACCGTTTGAACAGAATCCTAACCTGTTTCCTGGCTTTAAGCAAAGTTCCTTGGCATTTCTTTAAGTTAAAACTGGTTTTCTTAGTAGTAATGAGTGAACTCACCATTGAAAGTAGTTAGATTATGTAGGAAATTGTGTGATCAATGCAATGTGGGTGAGAAGGGAATGAAGGACAATTGTAGACACCGGAGGTGGTGTAAGAGGAGGGTGGGAAGGGACAGAGGGTCAGAAAGAGGGGTGGAAATAACTCTAGGAACTAGAAATGGAAAATTTTTTGTAATGTTCATGATTGAGTCACTACGCAGTGTGTACTGGATGGGAGATCACATTTTGTGTGCTGTGATGATGCTTAGGGAAGGAATGTAAATTGAGTTACAAAAAAAAAGTTTCAGGAAAAAAAATACATATATCTATTCAATGACCGCAGTAGGATATGTAGCCCCAGCTACGTGCCACTTTATAAGGATGCGTGAAGTTAGACTTGTGTTCATGGAAATGTGTGTCACCTGTGTTTGCTATGAGGGTATTTGGATTGATTAGGGTCTTTGGTGATTCAACAAAATGTGGGGGGAAAACAGTATGGAAAGCAAATATAGATACCAGAGACAGTGTGGGAGGAGAATGGGAGATGGCAGAGGGTAAGAGATAGGGAATCAAGGATGGGGGGAAAAAAAGCAAAACATACAGAAAACAAGAAATGGAAGATCATTTGCTGACAATAACATGTTTGTTGATG
>NW_006159501.1:4862975-4905764 GCF_000334495.1 Tupaia belangeri chinensis
TCTCTTCCAGCCTGACTCTCCCCATCTGCAGTCTCTCTCTATGCCCAGCACAGCTGGGCTCTGCTAGTCAGGCTTATTGCCAGTCATCTCCAACTCGCCAAACCTTCACAAGGGCAGCTGGGACACAAGAATTTTCCTGGGAGTTCCTCAGCTGCCAGCTCGGATACTGTATTCTTGTTTGCTGAGCTAAAACTAGTAAAGATTGGCAAAGATAAATTAGCAACCGATCCAGGAGGATCACATGTCTCATCCAAACATTTGCCCAATGCTGATTCCAAGTAGCATTCAACGTTGTCTCTAACGAGCTAACAGATGTGGGCATTATCAGAGGAAGCTAATGTGGGATTATTCACAGAGCTGGGGCTGGATGAGTTTTTTGTCTAAATTATGTTTTGGAGCAACAGAATAGAAAATATCATTCTACTTTACAATTGACTTGCAGGACATAGAACACTTCGTTTGTTTGTTTGTTTTCGAGGCTCATCTCTCATAGCCAGATCACTCTAGCTGTAGTTGTCTACAACATACCTGGAGACTAGCATGTGAAGCCCAATATTCTGTCACTTACAGCATGTGAATTTGGAAAAACATCTATTCCTTGTAGGAGACCCATTACCTAGGGCTGATCAACACTGAGCAAGCTGCCACAGCTATCAAGTTTGGCTCTGGTAGAAAAACTGAGTGGCAAAATCTCTCTGAATGGCTGGGTTTCAGGCTCATGCACATTTGTCGGCCTTACCAGAATAAAGAGGGACTTACACTTAGAAACTGAGCTCTCCTTCCACACTCACCTTGTTTAATTTTAACATCAGTCTATAAAGAAAACATTGATAGTAAAAAGAAAAAGCCAATGACTACTTAAATACCAGTCAAAAAAGGTGCTTAAATACCATATATAGTTTATTACACAATATATAATATCAATGAGAGGTGTTATAGTGCTTGCTATCCATATGAAGAAACAAGGACCCAGAGAATTTAAGCTGTTTTCAGGTTTACTCACTCCATAATAGAACAGCTATCATGTCTGATACAAAATAAAGCTCTGTCTGTTCCCCCACTTGGAACAAGGCAGAGTGGGGGAATTCAGTCTTCAGAGGCAGGGGGGGGAAAGCTTGAACTTCTCTGCTGACCTGCAGTGCCTGCTCTCTGCAAGTTGCTTACCCTTACTGTTACATTTCAGTGGCATCATTAGAGGAATGACTATGCAGCCACCTTCCTGAATTAGAGATAACGCAGGTAAGGGGCTCACACACAGCAGTTGTTCAATAAACGGCCGTTTTCGGTATCCTTTCTAGGACTATCCACCTAGGCTGGAGAGGGAGATTCTTTTTCCAAATTTTCTACCCCAGAAATATTTCATCTGAAACCAGTCTGAGGTCTAGGATTGGAGTTGAAGTTTGGGTTTGAGATTTAATAGATTCAGTTACAGGAACTCGAGTAGCAGGAAATGAAAGAATATACTGATGATATTCCCTTCTTTGTGAGTGATTTATTTTGTTCCTTCAGGGTTACCAGGTGCCCCTGTGCCTGAGCCAGCCTTTCAGCAAGTCCTGCCATTTTGTTATCTGTACCTAGACAACCGAAATCTACAATTCTTGTTCCTTTTAATGTCTTCTTATCCAAGTGAAGGTAAATGGTTACAATATTCTTGAGGTTTGGTACAAAAGAAATGGAAAGTTTGGGATGGCTTTAAATAGAATACTTAAAAGGGGAGAGGGGGACAGTGTAAGGAAGGAAATTAGGGAGAAAAATAGAGAAGTATACGTGGGACAGAAATGGTTTATTACTTGTTGATGATAATGTGTATAGTATTCTCAACTGGACTTGTCTGAGGTATATTTCATGCCAGGTAAATTCCCTCTACAAACCAAAAGATGTATAGTGATTGACAGTCTAAAAAAAATAATGATAAAAATAATACTCTAATATTATCTATGAAGTAAAATCTTTTGATAAAGTTTTCTGTATTACATTATACAGAACACAACAGTCTTCATTTATTTATCCTGATAGAAGTTCTTTACAAGATGAAGTAATCTGGAATCTTCCTTTACTGTATTACCTACTATTTGAGGAGAAATCATTAAACTGAGTTAATGTTTACCACTTGCAGACTGAGCTATTACAGAAATATTTTGAGTCCAGAGCTAGTTGTGTAACAGATCATCTTGAAGTTCAACAGGACTGCAGCCATTTTGAAACTAAGAAAGGCCTCTAAGGAGAACCACCTGACCAAGTGCTGAGTCATTAGAGAGCTGTTAGAGGAATGGTCGATGGGAAATCAGGAGTGGGTGTTAGAAATAAAGCAAGATAATTACCCAGGGGAAAGTGATTGGCTTTGATTGATTGTAGTAAGGAGTGGTTTACACATGCTTATTTCCTGTACTGAGAAATGCAGAGAGCTTGTTGAGCTTTCTGAGACAGTTTGGTGGTGTTCGCAATCTCCATGTAGCCCAGTTACAGAAATAAATTCCCTTCTTCTCTAACCTCTGACTCTTGCTTCGTTGGCTGTGAGAAGCTGCAGACAGACTTAGTTTACCGGTAAGTTGATTTCTATTACTACTAGGGCAGATGAGGATGTGGGAATCAGTTCTATTATATTTTGTAAATAATAATTAGTAAAAGTTGGGGTATAAGAATTGCATGTTATTAAAACAAATTGTTAGCATTTTCAGGTGGAAATTTGCTTTTCTTTTTTTATAAAATATGCTTAAGTTGACCAAATATGCAGATTGAAAAATGTAATGGCATGGTAACTTCAATGCAAAAGGTACAAGGTGCAGATCATCTTCTGAAGTGTTTATTTTGTGTTTTGCCTTTACAATGAAGTGCACAATTACTGATTTTGATGTTCTTGGGTCATGCTTTATTTTCTTTAGGACTACTGAAATGAAGTTCTATTATCTTTTATTAAGATTTGACATAGTAAAATAATATCCACTTGATTTTTTATTATTTAATTAGTTGGTTAATTTTATTTTATGTAATACTTCCTGCCCAATTCCTGAAAAATTATTCTCCTGGAAATTCAGTAATTTCCTAAGAAGAAGACATGGAGTTGACATTTTCGTAGCAAAATTTCCTAAAATAAGTGTCTTTTCATTTATCAAAGTTAAAAATCAAAACTAGAGGGAAGAATTCTTGATTTTTTATTATTTAATTAGTTGGTTAATTTTATTTTATGTAATACTTCCTGCCCAATTCCTGAAAAATTATTCTCCTGGAAATTCAGTAATTTCCTAAGAAGAAGACATGGAGTTGACATTTTCGTAGCAAAATTTCCTAAAATAAGTGTCTTTTCATTTATCAAAGTTAAAAATCAAAACTAGAGGGAAGAATTTTTAAGCTAATATATATATATATAAAATATATATATATAATTGGTATTTCTGAACCTGAACCAGAGAGGAAATAGATTTTATGTATGTTTGTGTTTGTGTATATATATACATATATATCTCAACATATAACTATCATTTGTTAAGTTCCATGCAAATACCATGTATTCATTATCTTATTTAACAAGTGCACTAAACTCAAGAAGTGGCTTATTATTCCCCTCTTATGGACAAAGACCTGAAGACATGAGTATTAAGTAACCAATACTCAAGGACACTTGGCTAACAAGTGATAGCTATGTGGTTTGATTCCAGAGTGGCTTGTAAATCCATGAAGCAATGATATCATTCTACCTCTTGTTATCCTTACCACTTCATTCTAATTGCTTTCTTCAATCATATACTCTCCCACTGATTGAGGATTTGAATTTATTTTAATTTTATTATTTCTAATGTGGCTTTTATTTCTACATTTGTTTTGTTTTGTTTTGATTGTCATTTTCCTAAAACCTGCGATTAAAGATTGTCTATTTGTCTTACTCTATTATTGCATTGCTAATGGAAATACTTGCGACTGGGTGATTTATGAAGAATTGAGGATTATTTGACTCATGATTACAGTGGTTGGAAAGTCCAAAGACATGACAGTAGCTACCACATGGCCAGTAGAAATAGAGAGGGTAGCAGGCATGTCCAGAGAATGTGGTATGTATTCCATGTTGGTTTTCTAGTCTCATTGTCTCTGCTTTATACCCAACCCACCAGGACTCAATGCTGGGGACCCTACCCTAATCTTGCAAACTAATCTCCTCCTAGTGACCCCATCCCTGATACAATAATTGGACAAGTTTTCAGTCACATGAATTTCGGAGGAACATATTCAAAGTACAGAACTTTCTCTTATTTTATAGATTCTCTGATTTATTTTTCTGCTCAGGTGAATGATCTTATGCTTAATATCTCTAAGATGATAAAAATATTTTTTTCCCAAAGTACCCCTTTACTATTTGCTTACCTGCATTCTAATACATGGCGATGTTCTTCTATTCATTTTCTTCACTCATTTTATTTTGTATCATTATGTACTTACAGAAGTTCTATGCTATCACTTTTTAGGTCACTTCATAGTTAAAGATATTTTTCACTTTTTGTTGTTGGGGAAATTTTTGCTATAGGGCACATGCACTCCCTGGAAAAATGGAGAAAGACAGAAAGCAAAAATCACCCTCTGGGGGGAATGTCTATACTGTAACGTAATCTCTTCTCCATTCTCCTCTTTGGGCATGCACTCTCATGCACCTGATGTGAGTTTCAAGTTACCATGCTCAGAATTTGAACTGCATTTAGCTATGAGGGAGTGTAGCCAGGTAACCACTACAGCATCTGCTGGTCCCTCAGTTGAGTCAATTTTGTTAAAGAACATCTGGTTTAATAAAGTGGAAGAAATCTATAATTATAATTTGAGCCATATACTTTAATATTTTTAACAAAATATGAATTTTTGTTTGACTAGACCCTGATTAACCCTGACATCCACCATTTTGAAAGTGATGTTTTTAGTGAAGACCCTCCATTTATAGGCTCCGCATGAACTCAAACTAATTGTTGTTACTTTTCTTTATTTTAAAATTTGCCATAGGACACATGCATTCACTGGACAGAAACAAAATAAAAGAGATTGAGAAAGAGAAACCAGAATTTAATCAGGAAAATTGAACCAGAACAGAAGATAAAAGTACATGAGACTGATAGGTTCATGCACCTACCGTTTGAACAGAATCCTAACCTGTTTCCTGGCTTTAAGCAAAGTTCCTTGGCATTTCTTTAAGTTAAAACTGGTTTTCTTAGTAGTAATGAGTGAACTCACCATTGAAAGTAGTTAGATTATGTAGGAAATTGTGTGATCAATGCAATGTGGGTGAGAAGGGAATGAAGGACAATTGTAGACACCGGAGGTGGTGTAAGAGGAGGGTGGGAAGGGACAGAGGGTCAGAAAGAGGGGTGGAAATAACTCTAGGAACTAGAAATGGAAAATTTTTTGTAATGTTCATGATTGAGTCACTACGCAGTGTGTACTGGATGGGAGATCACATTTTGTGTGCTGTGATGATGCTTAGGGAAGGAATGTAAATTGAGTTACAAAAAAAAAGTTTCAGGAAAAAAAATACATATATCTATTCAATGACCGCAGTAGGATATGTAGCCCCAGCTACGTGCCACTTTATAAGGATGCGTGAAGTTAGACTTGTGTTCATGGAAATGTGTGTCACCTGTGTTTGCTATGAGGGTATTTGGATTGATTAGGGTCTTTGGTGATTCAACAAAATGTGGGGGGAAAACAGTATTGAAAGCAAATATAGAGACCAGAGACAGTGTGGGAGGAGAATGGGAGATGGCAGAGGGTAAGAGATAGGGAATCAAGGATGGGGGGAAAAAAAGCAAAACATACAGAAAACAAGAAATGGAAGATCATTTGCTGACAATAACATGTTTGTTGATGGGCTTGATTGAGACAATATACAGTGTACTCTGGATGGAAAATCTCATTTTGTATGCTGTAATGATGTACAGTGAATGGATGCAAATAAATAAATTGGAAATAAAAGAAAGAGAAAATGAGAAATTATCTTCTGGGGGGATGACCTCACTGCAACACTTCCTCCTCCATTCTCCTCTCACGATTTTGCACACATGCATGTTTGCCTGGTGTGTGTTTCCGTGTGGACCCAGGAGTTGAAGTTTGCAGTTGGGTGAGCAGGCTCCAGTTGCCTTAACCACCACACCACCTAGCTGGCCCACTAACTGTTTTTAAATTGCATGTTTTTTTCACTGTGAAAAACTTCCATGTATATTTGTCTATTTCTGGGATAATTTTGCATGGTCCATTTTACATATGACAATGCTGATTATGACATAACTGAGATAAGTAGGGAGTCACAGAATGATATTGAAGTCTCTCATCAAGTAGCACACCAATGGTGGGATTATGACATAATTGAGATATTTAGGAAGTTACAGAATGATATTAAAGTCTCTCATCAAGTAGCACTCCAATGGTAGGATTAAAAGTGGTACCCACAATGCATGAAAAAGGCAATTTTGGAAACAGGATATGTAAAAAAAGTTTCGAGGATAGGGATTGATATCAAGGTTGTGAATCTTTATGAATTCTATGTGTTTAAGCTGTCAGTAATTCAGCTGATTTAATAGAAGCAAGAAAGTCATTATATATGCTTTTCCTTTACCATAGTTTTAATAAGAATACTGCTTTAGAGTACAAGTAAATATTACTGCAGTAGGAATAAGGAATGAATCTAAAAATGTATATCTCCAAATATCTAATGTTGGAGGATGGCAGGTAGCATGGTGGTTAAGGGCACTGGACTCCCACATGGTCGACTGTGATTCGAGTCCTGGACCTGGCAGCTTGCTTTCTCACTTTTCTCTCTCTTTCTCTCTGTCTCTCTCTGGTCAAATTAAAATAAATAAAATCAATCAGTCAATAAATAAAACTAAAAAAGAATTCTTTTTTTTTAAAACAATATCTAATGTTCAAATTGTTTTTTCTTTTTTAACTTCACTTTCCTACTGAGGTAAAATCCAAAAGGATTTTGTATATTAGAGACTCCCTTACTTGATTTTAGTGTTCAGTTTACCAAAAGGTATGATTCATTCATAGTAATGGGGGTTCTCATATGGAAGGGAGACAGCTGGTATCTATGTTTCTGATGAGGATAAAAGGCAAAGGGGTACACTGTAATCCTGGGTTTTTAAATATTCACATTGTTAGAGGTTCCTGCAGTCATTGCACATTGAGAAACAATTAAAATAAAACGATTGTCACCTTGGAGTCCCAATGGCCTGTCAATGCAGCCAGTTATTGTAGCATCAAACATAGACACTAAGTTGCTTCTCAGGAATTGTAAAAAGAAAAAGGCATACAACAGGTATCCTTGATGAGTTTTCAATGACAATGCCGGGTTTTTCGTTTACTGAGGAATATTTTTCACTCAAATATGAAAATGTTTGCAAATAGCATCCTATGACTATATCTCACTTTTACTATAGCTTTATCATAAATACAATTTTAAAAGGAATATTTCATAGAGTATCTTCATATTTAAAAAGTACTCCAGGGTAAAAGGCTATAAAATTCCTTTGTTACTTGATGTTTTCTTTTTTCTTTCCTCTTGCTACTGTTAATTTTTAGTTTTTATTGAATCTGTTTTCTTATAGCACATAATTAGCATGTTTAAAACACTTTGCACCTTTTAAACAGCATTAGATTGAAGTACATAAATAAATATAGGATGAGGAGCCCAGGTGTTTTTCTGATTCAATTAGTGCTGCTTTATTCTAAACTCTTTCTTGACTTCAGTCTCTTTCTTAATCCAAAAGATGAAAATAAACAGTCGTTTGGCTATTAGGGGAGCCCGTGGAGGGCTCATTAACTGGGTTCTAATTGGGTTCTTTCACAAATCTGTCACTCAGGATTGAAGGTGAATCAGAGCCAGCAGCAAATGAGTGCACAGAGGGCTGTGAAGTGGAATGACTGAAAGTACTTCAGAGAAACAGGGAGAAATGAGATGAATTTAGGACAAATGAAATGCACTTTTAATATGGCAAGAGGTAGGAGGTAAAATGGGCAGAGGCTGTGGGAAGTTAGTGTTTGGAAAGAGTGATTTAGTCAGACTCTTCTGAGTTTTTACTCTACTATCATGACTGAAAAAAGCAATTGTCTAAATGAGTGATCCTCTGAGAGATTCTTGTCATCTCTCACACCTATGCATCCTGTGCTTGCCTGGGTCCTTCCATGCCACTCCCCACCCCATGATCTGTCACACTCCTGACACCAGGAACCTTCTCTCCTTACGCTACTGGCACAGGGTTCACCCCGAAGTTCATCCTTGATTGGTGGTTATTGAATCTATCAACAAATTCTTCAGTTGATAAAGGAGTGGACAAACTGCCTTACTCATGGCTGTTTCTTAGTCTTCCTTTTTTTTTTTAAATTCTTGATTTAAAGGTTAACCTCACTATAAAGCTTTCTGAAAACTTCTCCCCACCCAGGTAGGGTAATTGTTCTCATCTCAAAATACAAAAATCCAGTATGTGGATATAGTGAAATGTTAATATCTCTGTTCTTCAAGCAGATAATGGGATAGTTAGAGCATGGAACTAGATATTAATTATCTTTAGGAGTTTCTCTGTATTCTCCCTAGCACTTAGAATATGGTGCATATTAGACATTAAGTAGCCTTTGTTAAATGAAGAATTTGATCATTACTTCCAGATGACACAAAATATTTAAATCAAGATTATTACAAAATTTCCTAAATTCATTGCTGATTTCTTCTTAAGATGGTTTTGTTAATTTCTACAGGGTATGAATTCCAGTTCCAGAACCCAAAAAACTCCAAATACTTCTGGATATAACATAGTAGTTAATAGAGATGATAAAGAAATGACAAAGATGATACAAATTTTTAAAATATCTCATATCAATAAACATACTAGAGACTTCTTTTGGTAAGTGAGTTTTCAATCATCAAACAACTTAATTCCAGACTAGTAAACAAGGAGCAGACCCACCAGAGTCCAGTGACTAAGCTGGTAACAACTAAACACCTGTTGAACTTGGGATGAGGATGGAAAAGCATAGGTGGGAACAATGAATTCATAAAATAAAGACTAATAATGATATAATACCTATTCATTATGTATAACATATTATTCACAAATTACATTGTTTATTTGAAAAAGATATGAATAATATAGACATCAAACTTATGAATTTATTTTACTATTATTATTTTTTTAAAAGTTTGTTGTAGAGTACATATGCTCAGTGGAGAGAGAGAGAGAAAGAGAGAGAGAGAGAGAGAAAGAGGAAAGTAAGAAAAAAAAAAAAAACAAGCTCAAGGGAGGTGGCCATGCCACTATCCCTTCTCCTCCATTCTCCTCTCAGGATTTTGGGCATGCATGTCTACACACTTGGTGTGTTTTTCAAGCCACTGGATCTGGGACTCAAACCTGTCTGTCTGCCATGTGGGATCCAGCCACCTTAATCACCACACCATCATAATTTTTCCTGACATCATACTTTTCAATATAAACTCTGTAAACTGATAATAAATCTTTTTTTCCATTTTTCCCAGAAGATGGAAATAAACTGCAGTTAAAGATACTATGTTATGTGTGTTAAGACATATGAATGTCACTACAGTAATAAAACATGCAAACCATACTTCTAAACTGGTAGAGAAACAAGCAAGGCAAGAGCAATTGGCATCACCAAAACTAACGGTACTTGTTTGGAGAGAATCCAAAATTCGTCAATAGGGGTAGCAATAGATTACTGTTCCTCCTTGATTTCAAACCTTTCACCATTTATGAATGCTTTGAAAGATTACTTTCACCCATTGGTGAAGGAGAGAACTCTTCCTTAAGTGATGGGAATCAGATAAGCACATGGCAGCTGACACTGAACCTGTGAGCCTAACAGCAGCTTGTTAGTCACATGCGCTCACAGCCTGGGGGACGTGGACACCACACACCATGCAGAGTCACATAGGTTACCCTCAGGTCAGAGTGAACCCAAATAGACTGTGGGAGGCAGGTGTTCTGATGACAACAGAGCACCTTGGTTTCTCTGTAGGAGCATGCGATGTGTTTGCTGGAATCATTCCTCAGGCTGCAAGGAACTTGAGACCCACTGGGTAAGGACCAGTTTTGTACAACTGCTCTGGCTGATAAGAGAACTACCTCTGTTATCTGGAAAATCTTTCCTTTTGGGTGGAGCACTCATGCCCTTCGGGACCCTGTGATGTTCAAAGATCTTAAACGACACATGGAAGTTCATTCAAGTCCCACTAAATCAAAATCAGTGTGTCCCCACTGTCACCCAGGCATAGCTCCTACCTTACTTGGCCACCATTAATTAGTGGTGCTTGTCCCACCCCTCCCCATGGGTGTTTCTATCCCCTATGGGTAAGTCAATTTATTTTAACAGCTACAAATTATATTGCTCTTAATGTTAATGTTAGAAAGTGTCTGAGGTGACTTAGAGAAGTGACTATGTAATTATGATTAAAAAGAACAAAATATTTTTAATAAGGAGAAAAGTAAGATGAAAAGCATTTGGAATGAGACATTTGATATACTGTGGCTTAATTTTTGGTTTGACAATTTTTGACTGCCTGAGAATAAAATGAAAAACAAGAGCCAACATAACCACAACTAGAATAACAACAAATTACCTTGCAAGTTTTTATTATCTGGAAAATGGAAGAAAATTACTTCTTATTCCATACTATTAGGTTGTTGGGAAAGTCATGATGTATTTTTCTATGTTTTTCTGTGCAAAATTGTATCACGACTCTCCTGAAAACTCCATAGAACTAATTTATATTGCATCCATGAAACACTCTCAGCTACGAAAAGCTTACCAAAGTTATATGCGTTTTTCAAATAAAAAAATATAGCAATCCTTCCAGGAATATAGTTACTACTTATCAAGAGTGTATTTTGTTCCAGACAATGTAAAAATTACCTAGTCCACAAAGTTTCACCACAAAGCTGGTGAAACCATATACTACCTTTAGGATTTTATAGTTAAGTTAGTGAAGGCATACAGAGGTTATATTGAATTAAGATAAGAGACCTTGATAAGTTGAAGTCAGGATTCAAATCCAGACTGCTTGACTTCTAAAAACATAATGTCCCCACTTAATACATACCGAATGTCCGCACTCTATAACTGAAACTGATGGGCTAAAGGATGTACAAACAGAAGAGGTGGATGTAAATGCCAGATGTAGGGTGTGTGGAGGAGAGGGGCCTGGGGAAGAACATTTGGAGGAGGGATACAAAGACAGCATTGTTGAGACAGGGATGTAATGTTGCTATATTTTGATCAACTAGACTGGGGAGAAATGTTCATATATTGAAATGATCATGTTGTAAGCTAAATAATGTAATCAAATGTATTAAAAGTGTAAATAAATGAATAACAAAAAACATAAGTTTAGCATTTAATAATAATAGAGCCATTTCTTTTTTACTGATTTTTTTCTAATTTTTTTTTACATTCAATTACTGTATATCTTGGGGGTGGAAAGGAGAGAATCAAGGGGGGAAAGAAAGCAAAATATTTAACAGACACAAAAATAAAATTATTTCTATTCAGAATTCAAGGAATGGGTTCCGGGTATGCCATTTTCATGTTATTTTCTACCTAGCACATATAATTAGAACTTGAGATGCCATAATGCTTACATGACTGGACTCCCACGTAGTCATTGGTGGTTTTAATCCTAGACCTGGTTGCTTAAAGTTCATGTTGGGTGCATGTGCATGCGTGCTGAAAATCCTTAAAGGGATGGAGGAGAAGGGATTGTGGTGTGGCCATCCCCGTTGTGGGAGTGATTTCTTGTTTTCTGCCTCTCTGTCTCCCTCTGCCTCTCTGGTGAATACACTCACCCTATAGCAGAAATCTAAAAATAAATAAATAAATAAAAATTAGAGCTTGAAAATCTACATAAATGAGTTGTTAAATACTATTTACTATTTTACACAGAGAGAACGCAAAGTAAACATCGATAAGTTTAAAATATCAGGTTGACCTACATGATGAAAGTCTGAAGCTCGTGCATGTGTATGTACCCATGCACATGTACACACATACATATGTAAACACAGAATTAGCATGATCAAAGTAAGATTCCTGCTATTTCTGTTATATACTATGTGCTATCCTACTTTCTGAGTTTTGTTTAGAAGTATAGAAAGGTAAGGCAAAGATGACTTTGCAAACACTTAAATTCTTCCCAATGCTTGAGCAAGTTACTTATTGAAATTTTAAACAGTCTCATCTAAGTCTAAAGCAATTGAGTTGAATAAAATTACTCTTAGTTGGGAGAGAATTATACTTGGCTTAATATGATATCCCCCTTGTGTTTATCTGCCTTCCTGAAGTAAGACTTAATAAACCACATGAAGCATCACCAAACCAGAAGCGTAGTGCTTGCATTGGGAGAAAGGACACAGAATCTTCAATTTGAAGCATCAGACCCACTTGGCAATTATTGAAATTAAAAACCTACGAATATTTATTTTGCTGGTACAAACCAAATATTTCTGCTCCAAGGACACATCCTGAACTGAACTTTCCAATTTTGCAGATAGCTGAGAAATCACTCTCTGGGAATGACTACTAAATAGTATTCTGAAAATTAATATTATTGGAAATCTGGTCTGGTTTTAAAAACCTGCTGGATATGTTTTCTATGAGAAAAAGAGTTACATATTTAGCTATTGATAGTTCCAAGTCTGCAAAATGGCTGGTTGTCTCCAAAGGTTCAACAAGCAGAATTCTCTTTCGTTTGAAGTCCAGAAGGGAGGTCACTCTTTTCACAGAGAATGTGTGAACACACTGCAGCTCAGGCTCAGAGGCAAAGCAGACAAAGGTACTGAAAGTTATGGCACCCAGAGTACATGGAACTAAGAGTCTTACATGGTTCAGTCCAAGGGAACATTAGGTCTATCTGTGCTTTTCTTTTCCTTTCTTTCTTTTTTTATTTTTGGAGAGGTTTTTGCCATAGGGTCCATGCACTTGCCAGAAAGACAGAGAGAGACAGAGGGATAGAAAGCGAGAAATCACCCCCCCGGGGGGATGGCCACACTGCAATCCCTTTTCCTCCATTCTCCTCTCAGGATCTTGAGCATGCACACTCACTCACCTGGCGTGAGTTTAAGCCACGGAGTCTGGGACTCAAACCGTGGTCAGCTACATGGGAGTTCAGTGACATAGCCATTACGCTAACTGCTGGTTGCAGTGCTTTTATTTTTCTTTCACTCCATTTATATTTTTACTCTTTCTTTCTTGGACTTGTGCCTCACCAACTACTTGAGAAGGTGGCTGTGTGTGACAGAATGTTGAAAAGGCTGGATCTTGTAATAACTGGGTTTGTGTTTTGGAGGGAATGCAATGAAGTAGACTTTCACATATATACATTATTTTGAAATGTGTTGTAAGTGTCAGTTACCCAAGACAGAGAAAGTAGTACAAATCAGAAATAAGATGCATGCAACTGATGAACTTTCATGGTTATCGTGTCTCCTGGGAAACTCAGTATGTTAAACAATGTGTGGAATGATGAGAAATGGCATCTAAGATGACCTTTAAGTCTGCTTCCAAAGTCTGCTTCCAAGCTGGAGTCAGAAACACTGGAATAGTCATCAAATTACCCTATTATACAGTTTTGCATAGAAGTCTTAGACTGAGAAGTGCAATTTTTCATTTTCCATGTTACAGTTCAAGGAAATATAACCTCTTGTTCAAACCTGTCAGAAGCATTTTGGATCTGAGCTCTGTGGTGTGGCATATGACCTAACAATCATAACTATACACCAGAGGTGAGTTTGACAATATGTCATGTGTGTAATGTCCTCCACCAAGCTATTAGTGAAGACAGGGTAACATTGAATAGGATAAGTAAAGCACAGATACCTATTGAATAGAACTCTACCTCATTCTTATTTGAAATGAACTTTTTATGGCTATTTACCCCTTTTTTGGATTCAGGATTAAATTGCATAATTCTGTTTGTTGGTAATAGCAGGCTTACAGCCAGTAGATAGTGGCATAGAAATATATTTAGATATTGAGATGTGTTTCCTTGGGCATGCTATTCCTTCTCATTTCAGTATTCTTATAATTTTAAAGGCCATTATATTTTTATTAACACAGCATTGAATCTATGAATTAACTCAGGGAGAGTAGACATGTTTATAATACTAAGATTTCTTATTCATGAAATGTACTATTTTAGACTTAATTCTATGAGAAATGGTGTGGTTTGTTAAATGTAATATTAGGAACCATATATTTTTGTTACACTTTTAAAAATCAGTTAGATTGCTCATCTTTGGTCGAGGTGTTTAGATTTGTAATCAATCATTGTTAATGGACCTTGTGGCCAGCAACCTTACTAAGTAAATTCTGGTACTCATTACAATAATTTTCCCCAAAATATTCTCGATGATTTTTACATGTATGAGATAATCAAGTGACTTACTTCCAGTTTTCTAATTCTTTTTTATTTTTTCAAAATAATTTCTACTGGGCAGGTCTTATAGCATAGTGTTTAATCACTGTGCAAAGGAAACCACATTATATATGGCCATCCACGGTTCCAATCCTGGCCACAGTGGCTTGAAACCATACCAGGCACCTGTGCTGTGTGTAGGAGCCTGACAGGAGGATGAATACTTAGAAGAAAAAAATATAATGGCATAAGCAGGCCACCTCTTAGTAGATGATTTCTCTCTATTTCTCATAAGCACACACACACACCTTCTTGAAAGTATGTGTGTGTATATATGTGTGTGTGTGTATATATATACACACATTTACACACCATATATAGAGTATAGTATGGTATAGTATATATGTAGTGTGTGTGTATATATATATATATATATATATATACATATATATATAGTGTATATATACACACACATGCACACACATACATATACACACAAACATGCATAATACATGTTTATGGATCAGGTAGGCAGCAGCAACACAACTGGACATACATTGGGAAGGTCCTGGCTTGTGTTCCAGAACCGCCTTCAGCATCCTGGGTGTACATGGCATGTCCCTGATCTAGAGAGGCTGGAGGTGGGGGTGGATCAGAGCATAGGAGCCTTGATGCAGGCGTCATTCTCTTTCTATATTTCTATCTCTCTGTCTCTGTTTCTCTGCAAGTACGCACATCCTATAGCAAGAATCTCTAAAAAAATGTTTATTTTTCTTTAAGCTGTTAATGTGTGAATTATATTAATACATGATTTCTTTCTTTTAAAAATATTCTTGCTAGAGGGCTTGTGCATTCTTTAAAGAGACACACAGAGAGAGGGAAAGTGAGAAAGCACCCCCAATGGGGGATGGGGAAGTCACAATCTCTTCCATTTCTCCCTCCCTTTGAGAACACACCAATGCCCAGCATGGTTCTGAAGCCACTAGCTTCTGGACTTGAACTATGCAGTTGGCCATGTGGGAACCAGGTGCTCTAACCACCATGACAACAGTTGATCCAGTAATACGTTATACTCTTAGTAAAATATCTTTGCATTTTTGCAATAAATATTTCTTAGTCATGCCACTCATATTACATTTTGCTTAATTATTTTTGATATACGTAATTCCTACTCACCTCCAGCAGTTGTTTTGAAAAATCAGTTTTTCTTGGGGCCAGCAGTTAGTGTAATGGCTATGTCGCTGAACTCCCATGTAGTTGACTGCGGTTCGAATCCTGGCCCTGGTCACTTAAACTCATGCTAGGCACATGTGCTTGTGTGCCCAAGATCCCAAAAGGAGAATGGAGGAAAAGGGATTGTGGCGTGGCTATCCCCCTGGGGGGTGATTTCCCACTTTCTGTCTCTCTGTCTCTCTCTGTCTGGTGAGCACAAGTGCAATATAGCAAAAACCTCTCCAAAAAAAAAAAAATCAGGTTTTTTTTCATTATAGCATTTTCTGGAATATTATATTTTTAATATCAATGAGAAAACTATGCTTCAAATACCTCAGTCCCAAACTCCAAATCATTTTTATGTAATAAAATAACAATAAAATTTATTTTTAAATAAATAACTCAGTTTAAGTCATATTTTTCTTTAAGCATTGTTTTTGATCACTGCACTACTGATGTGGATATTAAGGTGAAGATTAAAAAAATAATAATAAATGCTGTCAGGGATGTGTTGGAAGGGTAACTCTCCTATACTGTTGCTCCTGCCACTATGGAGAACAATATGGAAGTTCCTCAAAAATCTACAAATAGAACTACCATATGATCCAGCAATTCCACTCCTGGGTATCTACCTAAGGGATAGGAGAATGCTCAGTTGAAAACGTTCTTGCACATCTATGTTTATTGCAGGATTATTCACAATTGCTAAGACATGGAACCAACCCAACTGTCCATGAGCAGATGAATGGATTAGCAGAATGTGGCACATATACTCTGTGGAATACTACTCAGCAATAAAAAAAAGACCCTGGCATTTGATAGAAAGTGGATAAACACAGAAGATTTACTGCTGAGTGAGGCCAGGCAGGCTATGAAAGAGAAACATTGTATGTCTCCACTCAACATACTCTGACTGTCTGCTCTTTCTGGTGGAAACTGAGAGTCTAGAGGACATAGAAGCATTAAAAATCACTGGAGAAAAAAATATCACTGTAGATTCTGGAAACAATGTAGCAAGAGAGTAGGAGAAGGGGGGAGAGTATAAGGAAAGACATTAAGGATGATAATGTGTTTTGTATCCTCAACTGATCTGGTGTGAAGCATATTCATGTTGGATAAATTCAACTTACAAGTAAAGTGATGTATAGTAATTAAATGTATAAACTAAAGTAAAAAGATAAAAACAATTTTGTGAATATTAATTTGAGTACTGCTTCAAAATTATTCCACCTAAGAATGGGGAACCATTTACCCTCCAGCATAGGTTGGAGGGTACATTTTTTGTTAAAATTGACCTCTCTAGCCATTAACTCATTCAGTTTTTATATTGCATTGTTTGTGGTTGAAAAGGCTTTTGTGGTTTGGAAGAGTGCATGAGACCAGGCATACTACTTATTGCGGGCCAGTGCCTGGAACTGTCCACAGTGCTGAATCTGGTGGGTTGAGTGGATTGAATGGGTTACATGTGTATGATCACGTTGTAAATAGGATTACTTTTCTTATATAAATCACGTTCATCATTTCATTTACATCTCTTTCTAAAACTATTACGTTTTTAAAGTAGGTATATAAATATTGAGGGTTTTCCAAATTCATTCTTGTAATGTCAGTTACCATTTGTTATATGTTGTAGAATTATTTTTTAAAAAAATTGGAATCTTTTTTAAAGCACTAAATTTTTATATTGTTTTATAATCCTCTTAAACAAGGTGTTAATTATATTTATAATTATTTATAATTACTAATAAGGATATTTATAGCTTTTTTAAATTCTTCATCAATTTTATGAACTTTTGAAAATTTTTAGATCTTTCAAAAAATCACTTTGTTTTATTATTTATCTCTATTTTTTGTATGTTAGTATTGTCCTCTGCTTAATATGTCTTTACTAAATTGTTTTTCCATTCAATTAATGTGTGATTTTTCTGAGTTCTTAAAGTAGACATTAAATTTATTATATATCAGGCTTTCTTAGCATCATTGTAAGCATTTGGGATGTTAATTTCCAAACACTAGTTTAGCATTATACCTTACATTTCAATCATTGATAATGGTGTTTTGGTTTCATTCTAATTATTTAGAAAGTTTATTAATGAATTCTTCTTAATTATGTAAAATTTGTTTTTAAATTTCTAAATTTCTGAATATATTGAACTACTCTCCTATTATTTATGTTAATTGCATTTTACTCAAAGAAAATATCATGTATAATCATAAATATTTGGAAATTAAGATGTGCTTAACAGCCTGATAGTTTATCTCTTTAAATGTTCTTTATATAATTGAAAACAATTTGAATTCATAAAAGATCTACAGTATATTATATGTCAGTCCTAATAAGACTCTTTTTTTTGAGAGGTTTTGCTATAGTATACATGCACTCACCAGAAAGACAGAGACAGACAGAGAGACAGAAAGCAAGAAATCACCCCCTAGGGAGGATGACTATGCCACAATCCTTTCTCTATTTTCTTCTCGGTATCTTGGACACGCACGCACACGCGCACACACACACACACACACACACACACACACACACACACCCCTGGTGTAGGTTTTAGCTGGTGGGTCTGGGACTTGAACCACAGTCGACTACATGGGAGTCCAGCAACACATTATGCCATCTGCTTGTCCCAACACATAGGTCTTAAGCTGTTAAGAATACTGTTATGAGCCAGCCAGTGGCACAGTCATAAAGGGAGCTGTTTCCTGGGACCAGCGGATGGCATAATAGTTAGGTTACTGGACTCCCACATTGCCAACTGAGGTTCAAGTTCCAGACCTGGAAGCTTGAAACTTATACCAGGTATATGGGCCAATGTGGCCATCCTCCCTGGGGAGTGATTTTTCAATTTCTGTTTCTCTGGTCTTTCAGTCTCTCTGACAAGCTTACACACCCTATAGCAAATATCTCTAAAAAGAAAAAAAAAAAAACCAAATAGCTAAATCCCATATGCCTGAGTGAGGAATTCAAGCCCCACACAAATGTGTGTGTGCATGCCCCAAATCCTAAAAGTGGAGAGAGACATAGGAGAAGGGGGTGGTGGTTTGACTGTTACCTATGAGAAATGATTCCCCACTTTCCCTCTCTGAAAAAATTCCCTCTCTCTTTTTTTTATTTGCCATTTCTTTTTAATGAGAGCAAGTGCCCACTTTCAAATAATAATAAAAATAAAGATGAAAGAATATTTATGTATAATAGAAGAATATAGTATATAATACTGTTATATTAGAAAATGATATGGAAAATTTAATTATTTTCCTGCCAATAATACTAATCAAGAAAATAGGTCATTCTTTTTATTTTCTTTATGGGAGAGGAAGGGAAGGAGAGACAGGGACAGAAAGAGAAAGACAGAGATAGGCATTTTTGACAGGATCTCACTGTGCATCATAATCTCCCTTCCCCAACTTCCCAATTAGCTAGGATTACATGTGCATGAGTTATACCCAGCATATTCAGATTGGCCTGGGAACCGAACCCAGGCCTCCCATGCAGCACCTACCCTGCCAAAAAATGATGTTTCCTGTGTGTCTATGAAACTGAGTCCTTCTGTAGGTTTTTAAATTTTGATCTAAATTTTTAGACCTTTTATTTTTGGCAGTCTTTTTGCTAGATACCATTGAAAATAGTGTTCCTGATCTCTCCAACTGGTGAGAAAAGCTAATGCGTAGTAAACATATTGATAATCAAGTAACGTATGTGATGGTTTAGGAACATAGAGGAGAAGCTATTGCTTTTAACTGGGGTCTTGGGCATGCACATACACACATGCCCAGGATGAGTTTTAAATCACTGGGTCTGGAATCCTAACAATGATCAACTGTGTGGGAGACAAGTGATGTAAACATTACTCCACCAGTTGGGACTAGGGAAGACTCCAGTAAGAATGACTAATATTAAAACAAAATTAGAAAATGATAAGTGCTGGCAAGGGTCCGGTGAAAGGGGAACTCTCTAATACTGCTGGTGGGTAAGTAAATTGTTCCAGCCACTGTGGAGAACAATTTGGAGATTCCTCAGAAATCTACAAATAGAACTTCCATATGATCCAGCAATCTCACTCCTAGGTATCTACCCAAAAGACAGAAAAATTCTTAATCAGAAAAGTGCTTGCACATTGATGTTTATTGCAGCACTATTTGCAATTGCCAAGACTTGGAACCAACCCAAATGCCCACAAATAAATGAATGGATTGAAAAAGTGTAGCACATATACTCTATGGAATACTACCCAGCCATAAAAACAAAAACAAAAACAAAACTGGCTTTTGACAGAAAGTGGAAGAATATGGAAGGTTTACTACTGAGTAAAGCAAGCCAGGCTATGAAGGAGAGACATTGTATGTCCCAACTTAATATATACCGAGCGTCTGCACTCTATGACTGATGATTGACTAAAGGATATAGAAAACACAGTAAATGGATGTGAATACCAGATATAGTGTGTATGAAAGAGCAGAGTCTAAGGATCCACATTTAGCAGAAAAATAGAGAGGCAAAGCATTAATGGGACAAAGAAATTTGGTATTATATGTTCAATATAATTTTATAGTTTTATCAACTAGACTACAGAGAAATGTTCACATGTTGAAATATTCATTTTGTAAGCTAAATAATGTGATTGAATGTATAGAAGAAAACGAAATAAAAATATAAATAGCCAACATTTCTGATTCTATTTCTTTGACACCATTCCACTTTTCTAAAACATCACTTTATTTATATTTTATAAATCCATTTAGATTATGTGGTGGAGTCCACTCCTAACAGCAAGGACAGAGCACCTCAAGGTATTTCTTGGAATCACTGAGGAACTAAGATACAGTGATCCAACATGGAGCTCTCCATGCTACTTCTGATTAAAGCTCAAATACTCAAAGAAATCGCTGCTGGGCAAAGTACAAAGCCTCACCCCTTGCTCTCTCCATTAGGGCTAAGATTTTTCTTTTTAAACTTTTAAGGTTGGTGTAGTCTAGAAGTTACACTTGTTTCATCTGAATGAAGATGTTAGGGACAATGCTCTTGGTGTTATCAGCTTAGTGGAGACTCTGCACGCCCTAAGAGACTCTTTCTCATAGCTTCCTTCTTTTCTTTTTCTTTCTTTCTTTTTTTTTTTATTAACGAAGAATTGTTTCAAATCAAGAAACATTTAGTTCATAATCAAAATTCAGAGGAGTGAAGACCTTATTGCCATTATGATATCATACTAAGGTTCAAAGGAAAGACAATATTGAAATCTGTTGTGTCTGGAGGATTCCATGGGGCATCATTGAATGGGCCAGATTTAGAATACACTTACTAGGTATGCACTCCAACCACTGGATTACACAGTTGCTTTTAATTAGTCATAAAATGAAATGGTCTCTAAAGGATCTTAATATTCTTACTTTTTATCTCTTAAAATTTTGCAAGCTCCTGCCCTACCCCTTATTACATATCTATATAGATAGATAGGTTGAATTATAAAAATAATACTTGAGCATAAAAATAAAACAGTACAAAATTACTTAAAGGCCTGCTTTTCTCCTATGTCAATATATTAATAAATACATTTTCATTAATTAGTTTATGCTATGTATATTTTTCTGCAATGTGTTGTGTTATAATAATTATATCATAGTTGTTTCCTCATGTTAGTACTAGATTAATCTATTCTTCTTTCTTTTTTGGCAGTGGGTACGTATACTCATCAGAGAGAGACAGGGAGAAAGAGAACAAGAGGGAAGCAAGAATCCCCATCCCGCATGGTGATGGTCACACTGCAATCCCTCTTCTTTCATTTATTTCTATTTCAGAATTTGGGGCATGCATGCACACATGCCCAGTATGTGTTTCAGGCCACAGAGGCTGAGACTTGAACTGCATGGTCATTCATGTAGGATACAGTCACCTTAACCATCACTCCACCAGCTGGCTCAATCTACTCTTTTAACAACTTATAAATTCTGTGGTAGGCATATGTCACAGATATTTTAAACTTTATTTACAGATAGACATTGAGCATACTTTCAATGTTTATTGATCATCATTTTAACAAACAGGCACATGATACTGTCATTTTATACATATATGTGTACAAATGCATGCTCTTCTCTTTACATACACATATATCTTAAATGTAATCCCTGTATAAATAAATTCATAAATATGTGTGGGCTTATATGCATAATGTTTACCCCTTAGATGCCATAGAATAAATGAGACAAAGTTTAGATGGAATTTATAGTTGTATAGATACAACTAAATAATTTCCAAATACAATATGATCAACAGGGTCAAAATTGCATGAAGAGTCAGCAGGTAGCATGGTGGTTAAGGCAAATGGATCTCACACAGGCATCTTGAAAAACACACTGGGCACTTGAGCATGCATGCTCAAAATCCCCAGGAGAGAAAAAAGTGGAGCAGAAGAGATTGCCACATGACCATCCCCCATGGAGGGTTGCTTTCTCACTTTCCCTTTCTCTCTCTTTTTCTCTCTCTGGTGAGTACATATGACCTCTAACACAAACTTTAAAAAAAATTTGTATTAGCATGCCATTTACCTACACACTTGGTAGACTGTTATTTAAATTCACAGTTGTAAATATAATGGAAAAATGTGTCACTTAGTCGCTGACCATCAGTTTTTATAAAGAAAATAGCTTATTGTTATGTTTTCTAAATATATAGAGAATATCAAATTGGTTTCTTAGTTTATGAAGTAAGTATATTATGATATATTTTCCTCTCTACTGTCTTGTTGAAAGAAATAATAATCATGACAATAATAACAATAAGTTGTCTTTTGTACATTTTCAGTCATCTTACAGTTTACAAGCTCTTATAATCATGGTCTTTTTTTTTGCATTTTCATAGCATCTGTGTTCAGCTGTCAGAGTAGTGATTATTATAGTTTTGCATGAACTGAAAAAAACATGAAATTTAAAAACATAAATTACTTTACTAAGGTCATACAGGATCAAATGTGATAATGTGAGAAAATTATGTTAAAACTGTAAAGATCCGAGCCAGCCAATGATGTGGCAGTTAAGGCACTGGATTCCACATGACTGACTGTGCAGATTGAGTCCTGATGTAGCAGCTTGGAAAACATGCAGGATGCATGTGCATGTGTGCCCAAAATCCCAAGAGGAGAATGGAGAGGTGACTGTGGTGTGGTCATCCCCTTTCAGGGGCATTTTATCCATTTCTCTCCCTCTCTCTCTGTCTTTCTGTTTCTTTTTTTTTTTTTTCTTTATTTTATTTTATTTTTTTTGAGAGGGTTTTGCTATAGGGCATGTGCGCTCGCTAGACAGACAGAGACGGAGAGACAGAAAGCGAGAAATCACCCCCCAGCGGGGATGGTCACACCGCAATCCCTTCTCCTCCATTCTCCTCTCGGAATATTGGGCATGCAGGCATATGTGCCCAGCGTGATTTTTAAGCTACCGGGTCCAAGACATGAACCGTAGTTGACTACATGGGAGTCCAGTGACATAGCTATTATGCTACCTGCTGGTCCCTCTGTCTTTCTGTTTCTCTCTAGGGAGCACATGCTCACTTTAGAAGTTTATAAAAAAAGTAATAAGTTTGAAAAGGTCTTTGTACAACTTAAGAAAGGATCATTTGGAGATAAACAATTCACTTTTTTGAATAATAGACAATTCATGTTACTCAGTCAGAAAGCTGAGATTTCAAAAAAATAAAATTGACATGTTTGGGAAAGTGCTTTCCCTGTATTTACTGTCTGAGACAGGTGCACATCAGGACATAGCTGTCACCTCCTGCATAGCAAAATCTTTGCTGGAATTTTGGCCTTTGCAAGAGCTGGGCATGAATTTTTTATAGAGTGCTGCAAGGGACCTGAAGCAAGAATTCTTCAAACAGTCCTGGCAGCATCAGTTCATATAAAGCACTAAGAATAAGGGGAAGCAAACCTGAGTGAGCAAGAGGAGGACGTTGTTTATTCCCATAAAGGGCCATTATCCATTTGACTTTTTCCCCTTGAAGTAGACAATTAATTTTCTCTCCAGGAGATAGCTAATACACGTCACTTTGTAAGCTAAATAATGTGATTGAATGTATAAAAAAACATGGGAGTCCAGTGACATAGCTATTATGCTACCTGCTGGTCCCTCTGTCTTTCTGTTTCTCTCTAGGGAGCACATGCTCACTTTAGAAGTTTATAAAAAAAGTAATAAGTTTGAAAAGGTCTTTGTACAACTTAAGAAAGGATCATTTGGAGATAAACAATTCACTTTTTTGAATAATAGACAATTCATGTTACTCAGTCAGAAAGCTGAGATTTCAAAAAAATAAAATTGACATGTTTGGGAAAGTGCTTTCCCTGTATTTACTGTCTGAGACAGGTGCACATCAGGACATAGCTGTCACCTCCTGCATAGCAAAATCTTTGCTGGAATTTTGGCCTTTGCAAGAGCTGGGCATGAATTTTTTATAGAGTGCTGCAAGGGACCTGAAGCAAGAATTCTTCAAACAGTCCTGGCAGCATCAGTTCATATAAAGCACTAAGAATAAGGGGAAGCAAACCTGAGTGAGCAAGAGGAGGACGTTGTTTATTCCCATAAAGGGCCATTATCCATTTGACTTTTTCCCCTTGAAGTAGACAATTAATTTTCTCTCCAGGAGATAGCTAATACACGTCACTTTGTAAGCTAAATAATGTGATTGAATGTATAAAAAAAATAAAAATAAATAAATTTTAAAAATTAAAAACACACATGATTACACACATACAACAAACACATGTAATGTATGCACATAACCACAAGGATGATTTTACTCACATGTAGATGTGCATCCTCACCCTAATGCATTTTTCTACAATGGAAACATGAGCACAGAGAGGGAAAGTCTGCATATTCACATATGCCAGTACATTAATGATGCAGACATTTACTCAAGACTAAAGCACTGGGGCTGGAAGATGGTGTGGTGGTAAAAAGCACTGGACTCCCACATGCCTAACTATGGTTCAGGTCTCGGACCTGGTGACTTGCTTTCTCACTTTCCTTCTCTCTCTCTCACTCCATCCCTCTCAGGTCAAATTAAAATAAAATAACTATTTTTTTTTAAAAAAATGACTAAAGCACTCACACACATAAACATGTAATTGTACCCAACACATGTACGTACTTAGACAAGATCAACATATGTCCGGAGTGCATGTGTGCACGCTTGTTCAGGGATTTACAAGGGTTTTGAGATCAATGTCATCCTGATACAAAATTCTAGCAAAGATGTTATAAAAACAATAATGACAGAATTATATACCAATAACTCTCAAAGACCATACCTACAAAACGCCAAAATTTTAGCAAATCAACTCAACAATATACCATAATGATAATACATCATGAAAGAGTTGTGTTTAGGGGGCCAGCAGGTGATGTGTTGGTTAAGGCACTGGACTCCCACATGATCTACTGCCTTTGGAGCTTTGGACTTGGCAGCTTGAAAATCAGTCTGGCAGCATGTGTGTGCATGCCCCAAATCCCAAGAGAATGGAGGAGAATGGATTGTGGCATGACCTTCCCCTAGGTGGTAATTTCTCACTTTCTCTCTCTCTAGTATGCGTGCAAAATCTATGACAAAAAAATGGGTTTATCCCAGAGATTTACAAATCCATAAATTTGTGGAACTTTGGTTTTTGTTTGACATAATTCATTATTTCTCAACAGACTGCTGAGATCATGTTACCATTTTATTAGTAAGTATTCATCAAGCCCTAATATAGTTTACTATATATTAGGGTAAATTCCAGGAGAACAAAGATGAATTGGTTATAATACTTCTAAGGGGGATCTGGGATATTAATGTAACACAAAGTTATAAACCAGCATGGCAATGGATCGATAACATTATTTTTTTTCTATTTTTTCTTTATTTTTAATTTTATTTTCTATTATATAGTCAATCACATTATTTAGTTTACAAAGTGAATATTTTAACATGTGAACATTTCTCCCTAGTCCAGTTAACTAAACTATAATATATTTTTATCAGAAATTGGCACTCTTTTTGTCCCATTACTGCTTTTCCTCCCCATTTTTCTTCTAATTTTTCTTCCTCAAACCTTACTCTTTCACACACACTATATCTGTATTTATATTCATTTACTGTGTTTTTTATATCTTTTAGTCCATCATTTTCAGCCATAGAGTGCAGACACTTGGTGGGGACATACAATGCCTCTCCTTCATAGCCTGGTTTGCTTCACTCAGTAGTAAATCTTCCATATCCATCCACTTTCTGTCAAAAGCCATGATTCTGTTTTATTTTTTTATGGCTGAATAATATTCCACAGAGTATATGTGGTATAGATTTTTCAATTCATTCATGTGTTTGTGGGCATTTGGGTTGGTTCCAAGTCTTGGCAATTGTGAATAGTGCCACAAGAAACATCGATGTGCAAGCACTTTTCCGATTAAGAATTCTTCTGTCCTTTGGGTAGATACCTAGGAGTGGGATTGCTGGATCATATGGCAGTTCTATCTGTAGATTTTTGAGGAATCTCCCAATTGTTCTCCACAGTGGCTGGACCAGTTTACGTTCCCAACAGCAGTGTAAGAGAGTTCCCCTTTCACCACACTGCTGCCAGCACTTACAGTTTTTTATGATAACATTATTGATAGACTTTATAGGTGCTTTATGGAAGAGCTCACTGATTGCTCTGTAAGAAAGATTAGCTCAGGAGAAGAAGCTCAAGGGCTGTATTTCAAAAGACAAGAAAATGAGTAACTAAGTTAAGAAGAGTAGGATAAATGTCTTAGGTAGTGACAAAAATATAAGTAAAGCCATAGAGAAATTGAAACACAGCATGGATGGAGAGTAACTTGAAGAATTTTGTAATTGGTAAAGTATTGAAAATTTTCACATCCATTTTTATTGCAGCATCATTCACAATTGCTAAGATAAGGAATCAACCTAAATGTCCAAAAACAGTTGAATTGAAAAAGTGGCACATATACACTTAATACTACTGAGTACTATTCAGTCATAAAAAACAGCGAGACCATGGTATTTGACAGAAAGTGGACAAATATGGAAGATTTAATGCTATGCAAAACAAGTTAGACTATGAAAGAGAGGCATTGCATGTTCCTATTCATTATTTACTGAATGTCTGTATCTGTAGCAGAAACTGAAAGATAGGAAAGTATTAAAATATGGAGAGCAATTGTAAATACTAGAGACAGTTTGGGAAGAGGGTGGAAAATGGGGGAGGGTGAGAGGGAGGGAATTAAGCGGGAAAAATGGAAAATATTTAGTGGACTCAAAAATGAATCTGTTGAAGATGTTATGTATGACAATATCTTTTTTTTCTTTTCATTTTTTTTTTGGAGACTTTTTTGCTATAGGGCATGTGCATTTGCCAGAAAGTCAAAGAGAGACAAAGAGACAGCGAGAAATCAACACTCCTCCTTGGGAGGGTGTGGCCAAGCCACAATCCCTTCTCCATTCTCCTCCTGGGATCTTGGGTATGCACGTACACATGCCTGGAATGAGTTTAAGCCACAGGGATCAGGACTTGAACCGGGGTCAACTACATGGGAGTCCAGCGACATAGCCATTATGCCAACTGCTGGTCCCTTGTATGACAGTATCTTTGACTGGACTAATACAGAGTGTATTCATGCTGGGAAAAAATTAAAATTAAAAAGAAAATTTAATGCTTTGCCTTCCCATTGAAGATAACTTTATAGTATTATCAATTGGACTGGGGAGAAATGTAAACATATTGGAATATTCATTTTGTATACTAAATGATGTGATTGAATGTGTATAAGAACTTGAAATAAAAAAAGTTTAAAGAAAATTTAATACAAGTTACAGATAGGGTACATGCAAAAACTTGGAATGTAATTTTTTTTACTTACTTATGGCTATTGAAAAGTCTTAAGGAGGGTGATAACTCAATCGGAATCACTTTATATTTCTCTCTGTTATTTGGGAAGGATGAAATTCAGTTGTGCAGTTGAGACAAGGGGATTATTTCTAAAGACCAAGGTACTATGCCTGGGATGGTGAAACCATGTCTCAGGTCAATGTTAACGGGAAAGGAGAGAATGGACTTGACTTTTTTAATGTTGAAGATTCAAAAATTGAATGTATTAAAGAATGTAAATAAAAATAAAAATAAATAAATAAAAATGTAAATAAAAAAGAAATAAAAAAATTAATAATGATTTGAACTGGGATATGGAAGAGATATTTCTTGAGTTATTCTCATATTTCTGATATGGACCAGTGAATCCTTTCAAATGAGGCATGTGAGAACACACAGGAAAGAGGAATACACAGCAGTACATGACAAGGCATGTTGAAGTGTCTTGTATGCCCAGGTATATGTGTGTAAAGATCAAGTGAGAGGACCAAGAATAAAATATGCAGCAAGGAATTAGAATAGAAAGGAAACAGAAGGACTTGAACTAAAGTACCCTTTTTTGGTAGTTAAGGGCTCTGGACTCCCATGTGGCTGACTGTGGTTCGAGTCCTAGAATTGGCGGCTTTCTTTCTTACTTTCTCTCTCTCTTTCTCTCTCACACTCTTTCCCTTTCATATCAAAATAAATAAATAAATAAAGTTAAAAATAAAATAAATAAATAAATAAATAAATAAAGTTAAATAAAATAACTTTTAAAAACTGTCAATAAAATATTTTAAAAGACTCAAACTCAGAAATATTCAGAAAAGTGAAAATTAACTTATTTTGTCTCATCAAATTGAGAAAGATATGTAATGATGACAAATGATAATGATTAAAGTTTACCATTAAAATTGCAATGATTTCTACAAAAAACAAAAAAATAAGGCTTCCTTCAACCCGTAGCCAAACTCTCTACCTATACTCAGGATGAATTAGCCTCCATTATTTCAAGGACTTGCACCCTTACTCTTCTATTTTCAACTTCTCCCATAACATTGTCAACTTGTTTTCCATGTTGTATTGGTTAGCATCATTTCACATCATTCTCTTTCTTCAGTTTCACGGCTGACCTTTACAGTGATGGCCACCACATTATTCATTTATCACGTGGTATCTGATGCAACTGAAGCTGATTTATCTTATTCTTCCACTAGTGTTTCCTACTCTATTAAATAACTTCATTGTGTGCATCTATTAATAACAGAAATATGGGAATCATTCTTAAGGTTTTCATATTTCTTAACCTAAATCCAGTGTTTTGCACAAGTTGTTATTTTTCTAATTTGCTGCTATTGGGACATTTTTAATTACTGTCTTTCTTCCTGTCAGGTTGTAAGCTTCAAAAGAACAGAGATTTTATCATTCTTTTCCTTTTTTCTTTCTTTTTTTTTTTTTCACCATAGAGCATATGTGTTTGCCAGGGAGAGACCCAGAGAGGGATAGTGAGAGATAAGCTCCCAGGGGGGGATGGCTGTGTGGCAATCCTTTCTCCTCTTGGAATTTTGGACATGCATGTACATGTACCTGGCTGGATAAGTAAGCCACCAGGTATGGGACTCGAACCTTTGTTGGTCATGTGGGACTATAGTACCTTAAGCATTATGCCATTTGCTGACTGCTGGTTTGTCCTTTTTAAATTAAGTGTTTACTAGGCACTGTGACAGTGCCTGGCACAGAGGTAATCTTTTTTATTCCGCTTTTTGCATTTTTTTTGACATACCAAAAGTGGTACATATTTAATGTAGATAACTTCATGAGTTTGAAAATTAATATGCACCTGTTAAACCATCACAACCTATGCCATAAACCATTTCATCATCTTCAAGTCTCCTTTTTGCCTCTTGATTTATAATTGATGATTGTGATACTAATACAATATAACATCTACTCTCTCAGCAAACTTTGAAGTTTACTGTAAAGCCACTGCAGTGTTGTTAACTATAGGCACTTTGTACAACCAAAAGTTTGTACCATATAGCTAATATCACTTAACATTCTCCTCCTGCCAACCATCAATCCACTCTCTGCTTTCCAAATCTATTTTAAATTCACTGAATAAGTAGTATCATGGAATATTTGTTCTTCTGTATTTGGCTTATTTTACTTAACATAAAGTCCTCCAAATTCATTCATGTTGTCACATATGTCAAGATTTCCTTTTCTTTTATGGCTGACTAATATTCCATTGTATCTGTATACCATTGATGAACATTTGTTTTCGTGACTTGACTCACATAAATAATGCTGTAATGAACATGGGAGTCCAGACATTTTTAGATCTTGATCTCAACCTCTTCATAAGTATACTTGGAATTAGAAATGATACAGACAAATAAGAAATAAGAAAATTAAGTCAGTCATCAAAAACCTTCCAACAAAGAAAAGTCCCAAACTAGATGGCTTCACAGGTAAATCCTATCAAAATTCTAAAGAAGAATTAACAGCAACCCACATTATGTTTTTTTCCTAAAAAAACATGAGAGGGAATATTTCCAAACTCTTTTTATGAGGCCAGGATCCTCTGGATACCAAAGCCAGACAAAGACACCGCAAGAAAAGAAAACTACAATATTCCTGGTGAAAATAGACGCAAAAATTCCCAGTAAAATATTAGCCAACTGAATCCAACAACACATTGAAAAGATCATCATGACCAGATGAGATTCATCCCTTGGATTCGAGGATGGTTTAACGTACACATGGAAATTAATGTGATAAGCCATTATTGTATCATAATACAGAGAATGGAATTGTGGGGCTCTCCTCCCAGGATCTTGGGCACACACACACATGTGGCCAGAGATATTTTCAAGCCAGCAGTTTCGGGACTCAAACGAAGGCCAGCCATGTGGGAGTCTAGTGATATAATTACTATGCCATTTGCTGGTTCCTATCAATAGCTTTTTGATAGTAGTTCTGTTGATTGTTTTGTTATTTTAAGAGAGATTTTTGTTATAGGGTGCATGCATTCACTGAAGACACAGAGAGAATGAAAGTGAGAAATCACCACCTTCCCCAGGGGGAATGACCACAGTGTAATCCCTTCTTCATTCTCCTCTCAGGATTTGGGGTATACATGCTCATGCACCTGTCCTGAGTTTCAAGTCTCTGGTTCCAGGACTCGAACCATGGTCAGTCATGTGGGAATCCAGCGTCCTAACCTCTACACCATCTGCTGGCTCCTCTTTCTGTTGTCTTCAAAAGCATTAATGTATAAACCTGATGTATAATGGTTACTCCGTAATCCTGTGTGTCTATGTGTTTTTAAAAAACACATTAAAGTTAATGAATGAGTGAATGAAGATGTGTTTTGTAATAAATTTACATGTTATTTTCATCATTGCTGCTTATGTAATTTAATGTTAGGGAAGACGTATCTATTAAATCTTTCTTTCATGACAGAGAGAGAGACAGAGATAGAAAGAAGTATGCCTAACAAGCGTGATTCCACCATCCACCCCCAGTCTCAGCCAACCCTGCATCATGGGCAAATGCATGCCTGCCACATTCCAGACACACACCTAGAACCTTCTGTGAGTGTTGCTGTGTGTGTAAATATGCATTTGCTGACAGGCTGCAGTCTAGCTTTCAAAGTTCTACCTTAAATAGCCAAATTTCCGATATGTAAAAACAAATTTTAGGAAGTTGGTGTGAGTTCTAAATCTGGTGTTATTTCTATCAGTTTATCGCAATCCTGGCTGCACTTATATAAATCTCCACATTATTTGCAAGGATATCAGATCCCTCATGCTCTGTCCTCGGACTGCTTCTCTAACTCCATCTCCTAGTACTCGTCCCTACTTCCCTACTTCTCCAGACAGACTGACTTTGCTATTGCTCCTTAAACATCACCAGAATCTTTCTCCTGTTATTTTGTACTTGTTGGAGATAGCATCCCACTTCCCGCAGGTCACATGGCCTGCTCCTTCACATCATTCCAGTGCTTGTAGAATTTCAATCTATTGATTTTCTATAATGATACTTCATGGGTCTTCAATAACCCATATAATCATTCCCTTCTAGAAACTCACTGGCTATTACAGTACCAACTAACCACAGGTGGCTATTTAACTTAGGCTAAATAGTACATTTAGGAACTCAGTCATTGTAGCCACATTTCAAGCATACAAGAGTCTTCTGTGGCTAGCGAGTATCATGTTGAACAGCATAGATATCAAACATTTCCATTATTACTGAAATTCCTATTGGAGAGCACAAGGCTAGCGAAAGTATTTCCCAACCTTCTGTCATCCCTTGTAATTTCATAAAAATGGGAAAGGAGTAGGTCAATCTTTATTTGAAATATGTAAGACCGGAGTGACTGAAATGAGTTTCCCAGGGTCACATGGGCCTCTCAGTGGTAGTACCAGGACAGAACACGTGTTTTCAGCAACCATATATTATGCCAATGTGTGAAGTTTCATGGCTGCATGAACAATTTTGTTGTTTAACAACAAAAATATAGTAATTGAATATTGGTCAATATCTTTTAGGTGTGGCTCATTAGCTTTCCTTGAGATCTTCGATACACATGGAAATGCTGTTAAAGGCCTATCGTGGTCATGTCCCAGTGTTTTAGTGGAGAAGAGTATGTCCGTGGTTCATAGAGGATGGCTTCTCAGTGGGCAGTCACAGCAACTAGAGCAGCTCTTTGATGGAAGTTTCCAGATTTCCTAATGGGTTACTTTACTACTAATCCTCTGGAAGTTATGAAATTCTTGTAGACAGAGATACACACTGTCATCTCACACTTCAGCTTACAACACCCAGGAGCAGGTTTTAATTTATCAAGATATGATCATTTAAGGCCTTGTGAAAACAACAATAAGTAATATAATCTACTGAGATGCCTGTGGGGACTTCCACATTGGTGAATTCAGGTAAAGTTATAACTATAATTGAATGGAAGAGATAAAGCAATATTTATCAGTGGGTTAGGTAGCAGATATATTTCTGTGACTTCATGTAAGTGATTTAGAAGATACTTTCCTATACTGTGGAGAGGCCTGCTATTATAACTTGTATAAAGATTGGCCTTGAGAATAAGATACTGCTTTAAAACTTTTCTTTCCCTTTTACTGTCAATCTAACCCGGAGTAAACTATTTTCTTTCTCTGTGGATTAAATGAGATAATATATGTAAAGTTTACCAGAACAAGTTTGACCACTAAAATCTTTAAAGTCTATGCCAAGGACATACTGTTATATTTTGGAAATTCTTTTTCTGTATATATATATTTTAATTAACAGTGATTTTTTAAAATTTCATTTTCTTTTATACATTCAATCACATTATTTATCTTACAAAGTGAATATTTCAACAGGTGAACATTTCTCTCCAGATTTCCTAATGGGTTACTTTACTACTAATCCTCTGGAAGTTATGAAATTCTTGTAGACAGAGATACACACTGTCATCTCACACTTCAGCTTACAACACCCAGGAGCAGGTTTTAATTTATCAAGATATGATCATTTAAGGCCTTGTGAAAACAACAATAAGTAATATAATCTACTGAGATGCCTGTGGGGACTTCCACATTGGTGAATTCAGGTAAAGTTATAACTATAATTGAATGGAAGAGATAAAGCAATATTTATCAGTGGGTTAGGTAGCAGATATATTTCTGTGACTTCATGTAAGTGATTTAGAAGATACTTTCCTATACTGTGGAGAGGCCTGCTATTATAACTTGTATAAAGATTGGCCTTGAGAATAAGATACTGCTTTAAAACTTTTCTTTCCCTTTTACTGTCAATCTAACCCGGAGTAAACTATTTTCTTTCTCTGTGGATTAAATGAGATAATATATGTAAAGTTTACCAGAACAAGTTTGACCACTAAAATCTTTAAAGTCTATGCCAAGGACATACTGTTATATTTTGGAAATTCTTTTTCTGTATATATATATTTTAATTAACAGTGATTTTTTAAAATTTCATTTTCTTTTATACATTCAATCACATTATTTATCTTACAAAGTGAATATTTCAACAGGTGAACATTTCTCCCTAGTCCACTTGATAAAACTATAAAATTATTTAAAACTATAAAATTGTTTAATTGATAAAACTATAAATTGTTTAAATTGAAGTCATCTTATATTTTCTGAACTTGTGTTAAATATTTTAATGTATTGGGTAACGTTTCCCATTCACACTAAAGAGAGGATGCAGGTAAAGGCAGAAGCTCCAAAAGATGGGAGATACTACACACACTTACTTGTCAACCTTATCTGAATTCACCAACCATCCTTAAATTGTATGAGTGTTTCCTAAAGACATCAGAATTATGAATTAATTTATTTACACACTCATCTCATTTACTTCTATCTCTCTGTCTATTCATCCATTCATGATGGGTACTTCATTTTCCTTCCTCCTCAATTGACAGTGTTACTGATCCATTTCTTCTGCTACTTGTTTAATTAGTCACAAAACATCTTCTAAAGATTATGTATTTTACTCATGATAGAGAGCACATGTGCACACATTAAACCAAGAGAGAGAAAGTCAGAGCAGGAGAGCCCAATCCCATTTCTCCAGCCCCCAAGCCCTTTTGCTTATTCAGCCCAGGTGCACAACCTCTGTGTGTTTTCAGGCTAACCTGAGGATCTAAACCCACAGTTGGTCTTTCAGATTATAGATTATGTGTCTTCCACAGTTCAGTTTGTAACCAATTGCACCACTAAACAACATTTGATAAATTGTATATTAAATGTATTATTTTTAAAGTGAGGATATGTTACTAGTTGAAAGGTGTAGTAAAGGATATATAATGTGGCTTCTAAAAATAAGACATTTATACCAACAGAAGAAAACAATTTTTAATAGTCATACCACAGATCAGATTTGCCATTGTCAATCAGTTAAATGCAGATGATCTACTCTTATTCATACTGACTGTCAGCAGGGCTTACTACATTTTTTTCTTTCTCTCTTTCTTTTTTTCTTTTTCTTTCTTCTTCTTCTTCTTCTTTTTTTTAAACAGGTACTTGCTGAGGAGAGACAGAGAAAGTGAAAGAGAGAAATTACCACCCTGGGGAGATAACCATGCCGTAGTTCCTTCTCATCTACTTTTCTGAGATTTTGGGCATGTATGGATATGCATCTGGTGTGGTTATCAAGCTGCCATGTTCAGGACTTTAACCACAGTCAGCCATGTGGGAGTCCAGTGCCTTAATAAACACTCCCCCTGCTGGCCCTGAACGTATGACATAAGTAGTGTACACCAGAAAGATGGTACGTAAAATAATACAGTGAGAAAATGTAGTTGTGCGTGTTCACTTTTCACTTAGAATACACTCAAGTGTGTTCTTTTCTTTTTTTTCTTTTTTGGAGAGGTTTTTTCACTATAGGGGGCATGCACTCGCCAGACAGACAGAGAGAGACATAGAGACAGAAAGCGAGAAATCACCCCCCAGGGGGGATGGTCACGCCGCAATTCCTTCTCCCCATTCTCCTCTCGGGATCTTGGGCATGCACGCACACGCGCCCGGCTTGAGTTCTAAGACACCAGGTCCAGGACGCAAACTGCAGTCGACTATGTGGGAGTCCAGTGACATAGCCATTACACTAACTGCTGGTTCCCTCCAGTGTGTTCTAAAATGGTGATAATTGAACATTTTTATTTAAATTATTTATACATTTAATCACTATACAACATTTGAATTGTAAAGAGACTTTACCCAACATGATTATACACCTCAGCCCAGCCCAGTTGAGAATATTATACATGTCCTCATCAACAAATAATAAAACATATCTGTGTCCCACAAATGTCTTACCTTTCTATTTTTCCCTAAATTTCCTTCCCTATGCACTTCCCCTCTCATACTCTTTCCACTCTGTCTCTAGTGTCCATAACAATGTTTAATTCTTGTATGTCCTCCAGTCTTTCAGTCTCTACCATAGAGTGTAGACAAACAGTATATGTTAAGTGGATACATATAATGTCTCTCTTTAACACCCTGACTTGCTTTACTCAGTAACAAATCTTCCATATTCATCCACTTTCTATCAAATTCCAGGGCCTTGTTGTTTCTTTATGGCTGAGTAATATTCCATGGAGTGTATGTGCCGCACTTTTCCAATCCATTCATCCATTTGTGGACATTTGGGTTGGTTCCATGTCTTAGCAATTGTGAATAAGGCTGCATTGAATATGGATGTGCAAGCGCTTTTCTGACTGAGTGTTCTCCTTTGAGTAGATACCCAGGAGTGGAATTGCTATATGATAGTTAGTATCTGAAGGACTTTGAGGAATTTCCATATTGTTCTCCACAGTGGCTGGACCAATTTAGAGTCCCACCAATAGTGTAGAAGTGTTCCCCTTTCACCAAATCCTCTCTAGCACTTAACATTTTTTTTTTTCAATCTTCACTGTTCTGACTGGGGTTAGGTGGTATCTCATTGTGGTTTTGATCTGCATCTCCTTTATGATGAGGGATGTTGAACATTTCTTTATATGATTTTGGGGTGTTTGAATGTCTTCCTTCAATAGTTGTTTGTTCATCTCATTTTCCCATCTTTTAATTGGGTTAATCTTTTCCTTCTAGGTAAGCTGCTTGAGTTCTCTGTGTATTTTGGGCATCAGTCCCTTATCTGAGGCACAATTAAAAATTTTCTCCCATTCCAAGGGTTGTTGATTCATAGTAATCACAGCGTCCTTTGCTGAGCAGAAACTTCTTAATCTGATGTAATCCCACCTGCCTATTTTGGGGATTAGTGCCTGTGCTTTGGGGGTCTAACTTAAGAAGCCTTTGCCTACTCCATTGTCACCCAGAGTTTCCCCAGTGTTTTCCACCAGTAGTTTTATAGTTTGTGGCCTTATGTTATATCTTTGATCCACTTTGAATTGATTTTTTGTTAATGGTGACTGATGGGGGTTCAGATTCATCTTACTGCAAGTGGATACCCAGGTTTTCCAGCAACATTTGCTAAAGAGGTCCCTTTTTCTCACTGGATTGACTGATAACTTTTGTTAAAGATGAATTGGCTGTGTGTTTTGGGGCTTATTTCTGGGGTCTCTACTCTGTTCCATTGTTCCTCATGTCTATTTTTGCACCAATACCATGCTGTTTTGATTATCACAGCTTTGTAATATGTTTTGGGGTCGGGAAGTGAGATATCCCCTACTCCACTCTTCTTGTGCAGAATGACTTTGGCAATACAGGGTCTTTTATAATTCCAGACAGATTCTATGATTTTCTTTTCTAGATCTGTGAAGAATTTCTCTTGTACTTTTATAGGGATTGTATTAAATATGTAGATTAATTTGGGTAGGATTGTAATTTTGATTTTATTCTGCCAAACCAGGAACATAGGATATCCTTCCACTTTTTTGTGTCCTTTTTCATTTCCTTTTTAAGGTTTTTATGGTTTTCCTTATAGAGGTCTTTGACTTCCTTGGTTAGTTTTATTCCCAAGTATTTTATACTTTTTGTGTCTATGGTAAATGGGATTATTTTCTCTAGTTCTGTCTCTGTCTGCTTTTCGGTTTTATATAGAAATGCTACAGATTTTTGTAAGCTAATTTTGTATCCTGCCCCTTTACTATATGTATTTATAACTTTGAGAAGTATTTTTATGGATACTATTGGGTTTTCAATGTATAAAGTCATGTCATCTGCAGAGATGATTTCAGCTCTTCTTTTGCTATTGGAATGATTTTTATTTCCTTCTTTTGTCTGATTACATTGGCTAGGACTTCCAGTACTATATTGAATAGGAGCAGAGGATTTGGGTAGCCTTGTCTTGTGCCAGTTTTTAGTTGAAAAGCTTTCAGCTTTTCCTTATTCAGTATAATGCTAACTATAGGTTTTTCATAGGTTGCTTTTATTATGCTGAGAAATGATCCTTCTATGCCAATTTTACTGAGAGTCTTAATCATGAAAGGATATTGTATTTTTCAAATGCTTTTTCCACATCAATTGAAATGATCATATGGTTTTTATCTTTCTGTTAATATGGTGTATTGCATTTATAATTTTTTGTATGACAATCTACCCTTGCATACCTGGAATAAAGCCTACCTGATTGTGATAAATAACCTTTCTTATATACCATTGAATACAGTTAGCAAGTATCTTGTTGAGCATTTTTGCACCTATATTTATCATAGATATAGGTCTGTAGTTTTCCTTTTCTGTTGTGTCCTTATCCATTTTGGGAATGAGGGTAATGGAGGCTTCATAGAATGAATTTGGAAGGGTTCCTTCCTTTTGGATCTCTAGAGACAGTGTGAGTAGGATGAGGGTTATTTCTTCTTTAAAAGTTCTGTAAAATTCAGCAGTGATTCCATTGGGACCCAAAATTATAAGCAGATGATTATGGCAGAGTCATAGATATTTCTTGAGTCATAGATAAAGATCTACAGACCTGGATAACCCTGAGAATAAAACTATTTTTAGGAGTATTTTTGTTTGTTTGTTTGTTTGTTTGTTTGTTTTATGGCCCTATATTTATTTATTATTTATTTTATTATTCATTTTTTGCATACAGTCATTGTTATCATTACAGCATACCAAATAAATTTTTGCATCATGAATACACTGTAAATTAGTCCAGTCAACTGTATGTTAGTCAGTATACACATGATCATTAACAGATAATTTTTTGCAAGATAATAAGAAGTAAGCATGCATTATAGGTGTTATTTTTTTAAATGTCAAAAAAAAAAGAGGGGAATGCAGGAAAGATTGAAGAGCAAGCTAAGAATTCACTAATACTAGACTACCTCTTCAAGTACTGAAGGGAGTACTACATCAGGAAAATCAAATAGAGACAGACAGAAATAAGAGAAGAAAAAACAATAAAGAAAATAGCCAACAAAATGACAGACACAAATCTGCAGGTATCAATAACAACACTGAATGTTAATGGATTAAATTCTCCAATCAAAAGACACAGATTGGCTTAATGGAATAAAAAGAAACAGTAACCTATTTGGTTCTGGAACATCACTTCTGCACCTTTCTATTGATTAAGCAAGTCACTAAGGTCAGCCCAGATTGAGATAGAAGGGAAAAAAAAAAAAAAAAAAAAAAACCTACCTCTTAGTGAAAGTATGCCAAGGATGTATAGGGAGAGGGGAAAAAAAGTGATGTCTGTCATCTTGTAGATTAGTTACCATACTCTCTGAATAAACTCATTCACTCCCACATTTTCAATTATTAGTGAGTGTATCACTCCTCCCTTTTTTGAATGCCATAAAGATAATGGTTAAACTATTACTATGCCTCCATTACTACATCCTAACATTTGAAATTAAAATATGCTATTCCAGACTGAAAAAGTATGTTGGCTTTTGATAATTTTACTGATATCTGTATAACCAACTTTACTCAAACCCCATTATATATATTTATCTCTACTGAAAGTCAGCAGGTTCTGAACCATAATTAGTATAGCATGTAGCACATATTCTGCAGTTAGACTAAATAAGTTCCAATTCCTGTTCTACTTATTATTAACTTTTCATATTAGGTGAACTACTAAACCCTTTTGTGCTTAATTTTTTCATTGGTATATTAGAAATAATAATAGTACTTACCTCAGAAGTACATTATTTGATATAGGGATTAAATCATTTAATACATGCAATGAGCTTAGAAAAGCAATTGGCATAGAGTAAGCTCTCTATTAGTATCATAGCTATTACCATTATGGACAAAACTAAATTTAATTTTAGTTTTTTTTTTTCATTTTCTTCAGTTAATGTCATTTCCATTCATCTTCTGCTCATGTTCAAGATTTCAGTGACCACTGAAGTCCCCTCTTACATGAACCCAGAAATTCAAGTCATTAATTTTAGTGATTTTTTTCCTTAGAATTTATGATCAAATTGTTTCAGTCTGTTCTTACATTTGAAGCAGAAATCCCTGAAACTGAGTGGTTTATAGAAATAGGAGTTTATTAACTCACAATTATGGTGGTTGTAGAGTCTAAAGATATAGACCTGCCATTAGGCCAGCCTACGACATGGCCAACTGAAGTACTGAAGGTGGAAGACAAGCACAGACAGTGAAAGGCCTTTCCATGGTTCTTTCTTTTATATGACAATCAGTTCTTGAGAACCAACTTCTTTTCATGAGAGCTAGAATTCACTGGATCTCATGAGACATCATTAATGTTCATGAAACTATTACTTCCATAATCTAATCAAAAGACCCAATCACTGCCTTCTACACATCACCACCTCCCTACATCAAATCCTAACATGAGACTTTGGGGACAAATCATCACCTAATTATAACACTTCTTTTTATCATACCCCTCCTTTCTTTCTTTCTTTTTTATAGAGAGATTTTTTTCTATAGGGCACATGAACTTGCTGGGAAGACAAAGAGACAGTAAGCAAGAAGTCATCCCAGAGAAGGGATGGCCATGTCGCAATTCCTTTTCAATTCTCCTCTTGGGATTTTTGGTGTGCACACATACACTCCCAGCATGAGTTTTAAACATCTGGGTCCAAGACTTGAACCATGGTCAACTACATGGGAGTCCAGTGACATAACCATTACACCGTCAACTGGTTCCTATACCCCTTCATTTTACCTGAAGATAAAACTTCATAATAAATGTTAATGGCATCTGTTTCTCACCCTTATTTCCACATCCACATGAATACCTAAAAATATACTTGATGTTTGAAAGTATCTCCTGAAATCAATATCTTTACTTTGAAAAATTAATCCAATTTTATCATTTAGAATCTGTAACTCATTTAAGTGAGAATTTGAGGGCTTTTGTAGCATCTTTAATTTCGACTGTTTTCCTTTTCAAAGTAAAAACTAACATCATTAATTTATTTCAAATTTATTGTAGAGTATGAGAGAAGAATATAAACTAAAATAATTTTAGAACACATTTTTATTTATTTTGAAATTAAAGTTATATATTGAGTACAAAAACTTATTTAGTTACATCAAAAAAAGATGATTTTATTTAAAGTTACTTTAATAAAAACATATTTCAACAGAAGAACAATATTAATACAAAATGTAATTTTTTTCATGGTAGAATAAATTATGGATTAATCTTAATGTAATAATACTGTTTTCTTTCTTCCATTTTTCCAAGTGATGATTTTTTAAAAATTTCTGAAACATGATCTCTAAAATTTCCATTAGTCTGGAGAGTCTTATGACTCAATTTAATATAGTTTAATGACTATGTACTTTGTAGCAAATTAAACCTGATTAAATGAGAATTTTAGACTGAAAATAATACTTCCATTTAAAATTAGCACATCAGATTTTTACATATCCTAAATGTCATTTTAAAAGCTCCACATTTTAGTTTCTTGTAGCCCATTCAAATGTGGAACCAAGCATGTTAAAAATAAAAGAATTCGGGACCAGCAGTTAGTATAATGGCTAACTGGACTCCCATGTAGTAGACCACAGTTCGAGTCCCGGACCTGGTGGCTTAAACTCACGCCAGGAGCATGTGCGTGCATACCCAGGTCTTGAGAGGAGAATGGAGGAGAAGGGATTGGGGCATGGTCATCCCCCCTGGGGGATGATTTCTTGCTTTCTGTATCTCTGTCTCTTTCTGGCGAGCGCAAAAAAAAAAAAACCTCTCCAAAAAATAAAAAAGAAGGATTGTTTTAGAAACCAGGAGATATTGTAGTTTAATGGAATATTGGAATGTTTCATCTGAGACAGGGTAAAAATATTTAAATTTTGTTCTTTCATTTTATTTCTAAGAAACTATGTATAAGTGAGATTTCTTTTCCTGAACATTTATGCAATAAATAGGTCTTTATTAGTTGAGTAATAAAACCTCACAGTTTTTTCTTAAGCTGATTAATCTAAAGAACATAAAAAATGCTTTAGAATTTACTGTATCTAATTTATTTATTTAAAAATGCTCAAATGCAAGAGTTTTGTAATACTCAAATTCACACAATTGTTGATTTTTAATTGATAAATGGAAGAAGAACTTTTAAAAGTTAACATGTATTTGTGTTCATATTTATGGGGTCCAGTGTGGTCCTTCATTGGTTGCAGTTTTTCAGTACATGTATGTAATGCACAATGATCCAACACTCTGCAGTATTCCAGTGCTCATTGCACACTTATCTATATGCACTCCTGTATTTGCTCAATGATTACCCTCTCCCTTACCTCCCTTAGAATGTAGATATTTAGGAGTAATTCTTTTAATTAAAAAAGTATATCATCTTAAGTATATCATCTCTGCTTAACACGAAGTTCTGTTTCTTTTGGTTTTAAGATTATTTTATTAAATTTCTTCCATGAGAGAGACAGGAGAGAGAGAGACAGAGACACTCTCCTTGGGGTGTTCATGCTGTTCTCTGCTCCTGTCCTCAGTGAGGCAGATTATGGGCACGACATGCACACTTGCACCAGTGTGCTTACTTGCAGATGCAAACCCAGAGACATCCCATGGAGGGTCCAGCATGGCAGAGTGCTGTTAAGCCATGCCACTGCAGTTGGCTTCCCAAAATTTACTTCTAATAACCAAAGAAAAGTTGAGTCAATTTTCATAGCTATGGAAAGCTTAAGATCTGAATTTTAAAAGGCATGTAAGCTTAAATAGCATAACAAAATGACAGTTTTGTACAATATTTTATAGCCTCTCCTTATTTATTTATTTAGTTAGTTTAGTTTATTTCACTTTATTTTTATTTATTTATTTATTTTTGCTATAGGGGGCATGTGTGTGCTTGCTGGAGAGACAGTGAGACAGAAAGACAGAAAGCAAGAAATCACCCCCTAGTGAGGATGGCCACACCACAATCCCTTCTCTTCCATTATCCTCTTGGGATTTGGGGCACGTAGGTACACACTCCTGGCATGAGTACTTTTAAGCCACTTGGTCCAGGACTCAAATAGCAGTCCACTATCTGGCAGTCCAGTGATGTAACATTCCACTATCTGCTGATCCCAACTCCTCCCTTTTTTGTTTTTTATTTCATTTTCTTTTTCTTAATGGCCATTTGATATTTTCTTTTCCAAGGAAGAGAAAAGTTTGAATTGTTCAGGTAAGGAAAGTCTTTTCTAATAATTAATTTTTTGTAATGATTGTAAGATTCTAAGAATCTTAACACATTTATAGATTTATGAAGCCACCACAATAATCTAGGTTCAGAGGAGTATTATCACACCAAAAACTCAGATTCAGGATCTGTTTACATGCATTCCTTTCCTACATGCACACACACACCTGCATCTTTATATACACACATATACACTCCTATCCACACACACACAACACTGGTCT
>NW_006159501.1:4905962-4918891 GCF_000334495.1 Tupaia belangeri chinensis
CACACACACACACACACACACACATATATATATATATATACACACACACACACACATATACACTCTTATCCACACACAGATATATATATATATATACACACACACACATATACACTCTTATCCACACACAGCACACACATGCATTTATATATACATACACGCATCTATATATACAAATATACACTCCTATCCACACACACACAACACAGGTCTATATATACACATATACACTCTTATCCACACACAGATATATATATATATATACATATACACTCTTATCCACACACAGATATATATATATATATACATATACACTCTTATCCACACACAGATATATATATATATATACATATACACTCTTATCCACACAGCACACACACACACATTTATATATATAAAATAAATTAGGGTTGGTTCCATGGACTGGTGGTTAAGGCAGCCAATTCCATATGACTAACACACATATACACTCATATCCACACACACACAACACAGATCTATATATACATACATATACTCTTATGCACACAGAACACACACACACACACACACACACACCTATCCACACACATATACACATAAAACATCCCTAAATTTTCCCATTTCTACTGATTTTTTAAATATATATAAATTAGAATATCACAGTATGTAATCCAGTACATTTTTCCAAATAATAACTTTATAATTTTTAAAAATATGCTTATGATTTAGTACCCATGCACACGTGTGACTGATATAATTATATATTTATCTTTTCTTCTAATCAATTATATTTCACTAGAAAAGGAGAACAGTTGTCATGAATTCCTTAAATTGAATTTGTTACTCACTAATGAATTAATCCAAATTTGACATTTTTTAGCACTACTTTAGAATTTTTCTGCTATTTCTTACATCTTCTGACAGAATTGAGGGGACCCTAAATCTCACCAACTGTGAAATCAAATACTGCAATATTTTCCAAATTCGGTGAAGAAATTGCATGCTTTGCAAATTATAATGTTTGCTATCACAGTATTTCAAAGTCTTAACAAATGAAGCTTTAGAAAGTCTTCTATCCCTCATATATTCTAGGAGTTTCTGAGAAAACTTAGAAGAGTTTAATAGAATCTGCATAGGCATATATTATATATAGGACTTACAACATCTTTCTAAAATGTTTCCCCAGATTACATTTTATTTGTCGTATCTTTATTCATTCAGAGGCATCAGGTGTCTGAAAGCAGGTTCTATAGAAGAAATAAAAAGTCTGACCTTAAAAACACACATTTTAAATAACAAATGTGAAAAAGATAAAAAATAAATTAGGGTTGGTTCCATGGACTGGTGGTTAAGGCAGCCAATTCCATATGACTAACTTCATTGTTTGAGTCCTGCATGCAGAGGTGTCAGAAACATACTGGACACATGTGCATATATACCCCAAATCCCAACGGCTTGGAAAAATGGGGGAGAAGGAACTGCCACCTGACCATTGCTCATGGAAGTGCTTTACCCCTTCTCTGTCTGTCTCTATGTATATGTGCTTTCTAGAAAAAAAAATCAGAAGAAATACTACACGTTGGGGTCCTTAGGCAAAACAAAACTAAATTAGCAACCGTTTACAACTTCTGGAAAGAAATTATGATTGAAAATGGAATGATTTTCTGTGAGAAAAATATATGTTACATTTCCCGAAATAATGTGAACATCCTTCTCCCCTTTAGGATATCCATGCTTCAAATTTCTAAAGACCTTTCTAGTCTAAAGGTTTACAACTCCACAAATAGAATAACAAACTCAAAGTTGACTCTGTCATGATTATGAGTCAGATTTGTCCTCGTCCTTCCTGAAGGACAACCACCAAACTCGATTGCACCTCGGAATGGATAATCTAGTTTGCTTTCACTAGTTCTTATCCACCTTTCTTATAATTTAGAAATGAAAAGAGACCTGCCTGCTTTGGAATTTGGAAAAGCTGGTTCACATTTATATTCAGTGAGGCTTCGATCATGAACATATTATTGCAACTGGTGATTAAAATATAGGCTATTTCTCACCCTGTGCTAATATTGTTTGGGGAATAAATTTGTATTGATGAATGCTAAGTTCTTTTCTATAGGTTTGTAGGAGAAAATATTAATTTATATGATTCACAATAGTAATATCTTTGATGGGAAGTCCTTTAGACAAATTAGTGTCTTTCTTGTCACTTACTAATTGCTGCTCTCCTGAGATTAGCTGCCAGATATCTTCTCTATATTACTTATTTCATATGGTTTTTATTCCCCAGGGTGTGAGCATCTGTGAGTAAGAACTCAAGGTTTTTGGTTAATGGGACATATTGTTTCAATAAATATGATCTATTAAAGCTTGTGCCGATTGTAAGTCATTCTAGCAATCACAAAGACATAGCCTAAGGAATCACTGTGCAGATGAAAACCATGGAACTGACAGTCCAGGAATCAAAATACTTGTATTTTATTCCAGAGGTGACATCATCAGGAAGTAAAGACTCTTCTTAATACAAGTGAAAATAAATACAGTAACTCCCTGTTAAATATTTGATGTCTAGTGATAGACAAGCTTCTTGCAGAGTTAAGTTGAGATGCTCACAGGACCAACAGATGGTGTAATGGTTACATCACTGGTCACTCATGTAGCTGAATGTGGTTCAAGTCCCAGATCCAGTGGCTTAAAACTCATGCTGGGCATGTGTGCATGTGTGCCCATAATCCCGAGAGGAGAATGGAGAAGGGACTGTGGTATGGCCATCCCCATGGGGGGGGGGGGGAGGAGAATGGAGAAGGGACTGTGGTATGGCCAATCCCCATGGGGGGGGAGGTTTCTCACTTTCTATCTCTCTGTCTCTTTGGTGACCCCAAACACCCTATAGCAAAATAATCTTCCAAACATTGGGGTGCTTAAATGATTCTACAGGACTTTATCTAACCAACTTTTACTTGTTTAGTTTCATTCTCAGCATTCTAATATTCTGATACTTTGCTTATCTTGTTGCTTGTATAGTATTTTGATTGGGCTATAAAAGGCCACTTACAGTTTTTATTTAACATAGCAACACACACTATTTCTGCCTTATGTAAACTATTCATTTAAGGAATTTAATTATGGAAAATTTTTCTTCATTTTATAAAATATATAGAACAATTAACAAGTAGAATTGACAGAAATACTGAGATAACCCATTTCATATTTTGAGATTAACAATCAATGTCCTACATTGCTTAAGTATTCTATCTGCAGGTAGGCTGGTATCTTATTTAGCAGCCAAAAAAGTATAACTGATACAAATGCCCATCAGCTGATGAGTGGGTAAACAAAGCAAGGCTAATCTACAGGATAGAATATTACTTGGCAAGGAAAAGGAATAAAGTAATAAGCAGTGCAACGGAGACTAATCTTAGATGTATTGTGTTAAGAACCCAGTCATGAAAGATCACATATTATTTTATTCAATGTGTGTAGAACTCTTAGAATAGGCAAAGCTATATATCCAGAAAATAGCTCAATGTATATCTAGAAATAGGGGACTGGAGAGTGACTAACCATATGAGTTTTTTTCTTGAAATGATGAATAGTGGGGCCAGCAGTTGACACGGTGGTTAAGGGCACTGGACTCCCACATGACTGACCAAGGTTCAAGTCCTGGACCTGGCGGCTTGGTCTCTCATTCTCTCTCTCTCTCTCTCTCTCTAACTCTGGCCCTCTCTGATCAAATTTAAATAAATAAATAAAGTTAAATAAAATATAATAAAATATATTGAATTGTATAATTTAAATGGATGAAATGTATGATATGTGATTTATGTCTCGATAAAGCTGTAAAAATCTATGTTATATGTTGCCTAATTACAATACTTGCCCTCAGGGTCTTAACTGTTTATTGAGTCACAGTATGGCATGGTAAGGATTTTTATGAATATAAGTTAGGAAACTGTTTTCAACTTCTAGCTAAAGATGGCTAAAGATGCTAGAACATAGAGGCTATACATGCTTGAAATCTGGGTTATGGATATTCAGGTCAGATTCACTACTTGGTCATGTAGCTGTAAAATACATACATATGTGCATGCGTATGTGTGTCTACCCATAAAGACTTGCAGTTTTCTGTTCTCTAAAATGTCCATAATGACAATATCAAGCTTCTAAGTTTATTTACTTTTTTAGAGGTTATTTTGCTATAGAGCACGTGCGTTCGCCAGACAGAGAGAGACAGAGAGACAGAAAGCGAGAAATCACACCCCAGGGGGGATGGCCACACCGCAATCCCTTCTCTTCCATTCTCCTCTCGGGATCTTGGGCATGCACGCACACATGCCTGGCATGAGTTTTAAGCCACCGGGTCCAGGACGTGAACCGCGGTCGACAATGTGGGAGTCCAGTGACATAGCCATTACGCTAACTGTGGGTCCCTTATAAGTTTATTTTTAGAGTTAAGTGAAATATGACTATAAACCATTAATCACATGCCTTGCACAGGGTAAATACTTAGGAAGTACCAGATAAAGTGTGATGACATTTCAACATCTTTAAACTGAAGATGATTAATACTCACCTCTAACTGAGGTTTTCTTGCTATCTTGGTTCTTGCAAGAGTAGAAAACAAAATAATTGTAACAATACAAACAATACAAACCTCAGGGAATTCTTATAAAACAGAGTAAAACAAAATTCAGAGAAGTTGAATGATTATCAAAGGTCTTAAGAGAACAAAGTCATTAAAGAGCTCTCAAATTGCTTGCTAGTGACATGAAAACTGAAAACACATATGAAAACAAAACTAGTTTATTGGGCTGGCCCCATAGCCTGAGAGCTAAAGGAGCCAGATACCACGGAGCCAATTGTGGTTAAATCCAGGGTCTAGTGACCTAAAAAGCATACCAGATGTGTGTACATACATGTCGAGAAATCCCAACAGGATGGAGAAATGGAGACGGGATTGCAGCATGGCCATATTTGGTTGAGTTTCTCTCTCTCTCTCTCTCTCTCTCTCTCTCCCTTTCTCTCTCTCGCAAATGTACGTGTTCTCTAGAATTTTTTTAAAAAATAAAATAGTTGATTCTTCCATGAGGTGTATAAATCTTGTTAAATGTGCTATGTTCTTTCACCTTCTTGATTTGTAAAGTAAATTTGAAATATCATGGTAATTTTCACACGAATGACAAGTATGTCCAGATTTAAAGAAAATGTTTCATTGTTTTAAAGGTATAAACATTTCTGTATTTTAGGCCACATTCATCTGTGAATATTATTCACTTCACATCCAGAAAACTCAGAATTCATGTGTATAAGCTTTCTACATTCTTCCATGATTTCTCTCTAAGTTTAAAATGAATGTTATTAACAGAAGCAATTGAAAGGATAAAGTTCACCAGTGTATAAATCAGAACTGGGTGAATTAATATTTCCTTCAGGATTTCAGCAATGTTCCAGGTTAACAGGCAGACTCCAAGGACAGATTTTAATTAAAATACCTATTTACTCTGTATATAAATTAGATTTCTTTTTCTCTAATGCATGTTTAAACACTTTGTTATTTTTTATTTATTTTTATTTTTTATTTTTTATTTTTATTTTTGTTTTATTTCAAGTTCTTTTACATATTTCAATCATGTTATTTAGCTTGCAAAGTGAATATTCCAACATGTGTAATTTCTCCCTAGTCCTGTTAATAATACTATAAAGTTGTCTTCAAGAGATTACACCCCATTTCTTTATCCCACTAATGATTCGCCTCTCTCTTTTCTTCTAAATATCTTTCCTCAAACTCTACTCCTTCACCCACCCTCTTCTCACACAAAATTTTATATCCACAACCACTTACTGTGTTTCTATATCCTTTAGTCATTCAGTTTTGCTCATGGAGTGTGCACACTCAGTATATATTAAGTGGAGACATACAATATCTCTTCTTCATAGCCCGACTTGCTTCACTCAGCAGTAAATCTTACATATTCATCCACTTACTGTCAAAAGCCAATGTCTTGTTTTTTATGGTTGAGTAGTATTCCATAGAGTATATGTACCACACTTTTTCAATCCATTTATCTCTTCATGGGCATTTGAGTTGGTTCCATGTCTTAGCAATTGTTAATAAAGCTGCAGTAAACATCGATGTGCAAGTACTTTACTGATTTAGAATTCTTCTGCCCTTTGGGTAGATACCAAGGAGTGGAATTGCTGGACCATATGGCAGATCTATTTGTAGAATTTGAGGAATCTCCAAGCTGTTCTCCACAGTGGTTGGACCAGTTTACATTCTTACCAGCAGTGTAAGAGAGTTCCTGTTTCACCACACCCCTTCCAACACTTATCTTTTTTTTTTTTTTAAATCTTAGTCATCCTTGAGCCAGCAAGTGGTGTGGTGGTTAAATAATAATAATAAATAAATAAAGTTAAATAAAATAATTTAAAAAAATCTTAGTCATGCTGACTGGGGTCAGGTGGTATCTCATTGCTGTTTTGATCTACATTTCCCTTACAAGGAGGAATGTTGAGTATTTTTTTCATATGCCTTTTGGCTATTCGTATGTCATCCTTAGAGAGTGGTTTTTTAAACTCATTCTCCCATGTCTTAATAGGGTTGATCATCTTTTTTTGGGATAGCTGCTTGAGTTCCTTGTGTATTTTGGTTATCAGTCCCTTATCTGATGCATAGTTTACAAAAATACATTCCCATTCTGAGGGCTGTCAATTCACACTAATTACTGTGTCTTTTACCAGGCAAAAACTTCTTAGTCTGATGTAATCCCATTTGTCTGTTTTGGAGATTATTGATTGTACTTTGAGGTTCTTATTTAAGAAGTCTTTGCCTACCCCAATGTGTCCCAGAGTTTCCCCAGTGTTTTCTAGGAGCAGTTTTATAGTTTGAGGTCTTAGGTGTAGATCTTTGATCCACCCTGAGTTGATATTTGTCAATGGTGAGAGGTAGGGGTTCAGAGTCATCTTTCTGCAGGTGGATATCCAGTTTTTCCAGCACCATTTGCTGAAGAGGTTTTCCTTTTCCCAGTGGATTGATTGGTACCACTTGTCAAAAATCAGTTGACTGTATGTTTGGGAATATATTTCTGGGGACTCTATTCTGTTCCATTGGTCCATCTGTCTGTTTCTGTGCCAGTACCATGCTGTTTTTTTTCGTTTTTTCGTTTGTTTGTTTGTTTGGAGAAGTTTTTGCTATAAGGTGCGTGTGCTCGCCAGACAGACAGAGAGACACAGAGAGACAGAAAGCAAGAAATCATCCCCCAGGGGGGATGGCCATGCCGCAATCCCTTCTCCTCCATTCTCCTCTTGGGATCTTGGGCATGCACGCACACACGCCCGGCATGAGTTTAAGCCACTGGGTCTGAGACTCGAACCGCGGTCGACTACATGGCAGTCCAGTGACATAGCTGTTACGCTAACTTCTTGGTCCCAGTACCATGCTGTTTTGATTACCACACTTTTATGGTATTATATTTTTGGGTCTGGGAATGAGATGCTGCCCACTCCACTCTTCCTGTGCAGGATCACTTTGGCAAAATGAGGTCTTTTATAATTCCAGAGAAATTGTATGATTATCTTTCCTAGATCTGTGAAGAATGTTTCTGGTACTTTGAGATTGCATTAAATATGTAGATTAATTTGGGTAGAATTGTGATTTTGATTATATTAATTCATCCAATCCAGGAAGTTGAGATGTCCTTCCACTTTTTTGTGTCATATTCAATTTTTTTAGCTTCTTGAAGAAAACACATTGATATTTTTAAAAGCACTATTGTAGGATGTAGAGTAAACGTCACCCAAAAGACACTGAAACTCCAATCATTTGAGGATGAGATTTTCAATGTCTAGTTTTAGGAAGAGTTCGTCCTCATCATTTTATTCTTACTATAACAATTTGTGGAACGTGTCTCAAATCTTCCTATTGAATTGCAATGATTTGTTTCCAACATATAGCAAGCAAAAGCTTTTAAATTCTTAAATTTGTGGTTAAATGTTATTACCAGAACTTTAGTCTTTAAAACTGTTTTTTTAAATCACTTTTCATTAATTATCTTGGAATTACAATGCTTCTCTTTTGTACATACGACTATAACTCTTAGGAATTCCTCATGACTCAGTGTCAACATAACTGGCAACCAGAACACCAAAGTACCCCACAAATTCCTTTCATATAAGGAGGTTCATTTTTGGAAAAAAATTACAGAGAATAGGAAATGACAGAATGTGAGAGAAAAGGAATCAAGGGAGAAAAAAAGAAGTAAAACAGTTAAGAAACACAAAATAGAAAATTATTTGTTGAAGATAATAGATATGGTAATATCTGTGATTGGGAATAAATTAGTGTATTCTGGATGGTAAAATTCATTTTGTATGCTGTAACGATATACAGTAAATGAATGTAAACTTTTTTTTCTTTTTTTGAGAGGTTTTTGCTATAGGGTGTGTGCGCTTGCCAGACAGACAGAGAGAGACAGAGAGACAGAAAGCAAGAAATCACCCACCGGGGGAATGGCCACGCCACAATCCCTTCTCCTCCATTCTCCTCTCGGGATCTTGGGCGCGCATGCACACGCACCTGGCGTGAGTTTAAGCCACCGGGTCCAGGACACGAACCGTGGTCAACGACATGGGAGTCCAGCAACATAGCCATTATGCTAACTGCTGGTCCCAAATGTAAAATTTTTAAAAATAAAATGAATTTCCAGAGAAATGAAGTAAAATAGAAAATAAATACATATTTTTAGCATTTCTAGATGGAAATGTTTCAGAATCCACTACATCAAGTTATAGTGTCTGCTATGTAGTTCTGTTGTCCTGGAGACTTGCTGAGTCTGCTCAGCAAAGGACATATTGTCCCCATCCACTGAGACTTTTGACTAAAAAACTAATGATGTAGCTTCTACTATTAAGTTTCTTTCTCCCAGATTAGAAACCCAGCAGACCAAGACAGGGCAATAATTAGACCCTGATTGGATGATATGAATATGCAGGATTGAATGAATACCATGAGCTCTCTCTGCATGGATGTTTCTAATGGGTACTTTAGTTTTTCTTCTCCACAACTATACTAGCCACACTCATTTTGGAAAGTGCTTCTTTGTCTATGTGACTTTGTTTATTCTGTTTTCCCTTGTATATTTATTTATAGTTATTTTCTAGCACAATAATCCCATGAAATCTTCCCCACTGAACACAGAAATACAGAAATTGTTCCCTTGTTTTGTTTTGTTTCGTTATAGGGCAAATACTCTGACTGGAGAAAGACAGGAGAAAAAAAGTGAGAAATCACTCCCCAGGAGAGAGAGAAATGCTACAATCCTTCTCCTTTATTCTCCTCTCAGGATTTTGGACACCATACACATGCCCCCAGAGTCTTTTTCAAGCTATTGGCTCAGGGACTCAAAAAATGCCATGTGGGACCCAGTGCCTTAACCAACACCACCTGCTGGCTCCTGTTGTTCCTTCTTTTGAGTCATTTGTTTGTTCTTTATGACTCAATTGTTGGACATATTTCATTTTGTTCCATTTTATTTCTTGCCTAATCTCCTCTAAAATACTGTGTGCTCCTTGGAAGCAGAGACTGTTTCCTCTATTTGGTATCTTGGAAGGCTAGCAAAGTTCCTAACACATAGCAGATCTTGTTGAATCACTAGAACTGGTAACTTAGTTAAATTGATAAGAACCTGATGCACATTTTACTCAGTTTTAGAAATTAATGTCTATCCTTCAAAAAAGAATTCTACTACAAGGAAAAATAATCTCAAGTGGATGCAGGTAAGAAACAGGGTGTTACCAAAAACTTATACCTTGCATTTGGGAGCACAAGTTATAAAATTGTATTAAGAAACATTTCAGAGACCAGCAGATAGCATAATGGTTATGTCTCTGGACTCACACATAGTTGACCGCAGTTTGAGTCCTGGACCCAGTGTCTTAATACTCATGCCAGGTGGATGTGTGTGTGCCCCAAACCCTGAGAAGAGAAAGGAGAAGGAATTGTAGCATGGCCAACCCCCTTGGGGGTGATTTCTTGTTTCCTATCTTTCTGTCTCTCTCTGTACTGAGCCAGTAGATCTATATGAAGAGTATTGCCATCTTAATAAATTATATTCTATTATGCATAATCATCAGTTACCTCTGCATGCACCCTATAGCAAAAATCTCTTTCAAAAGAAAAAAGAAATTTCAGAAGCTTATCAAGTTAGACAATAGTATGTATACAACTCAAATATCTAACTCTTAGATATCTATACAAGGAAAATAAAAGCATACACGAAGACCTTTACATAAATATTCTTGAAATATTTTTATAACATATGTATTGAGATATAAATCTAATACAATAAAATTTACCCATTTGAGGTATACAATTTAATGACACTTGTGATATATTAATAGAGTAATCCAAACTTTACCATAATAAATTTTAGATTATTTTTGTTATCCCTTCCAAAATTTCTGTATGCTTTATAAGTCACCTTTTACATTTCAGTATCATCCCCCAACCCAAGCTCTGGAAAACTTATGAATATTTTTTCTGTGGGACCAGCAATTAGCATAATGGCTATGTCACTGGACTCCCATGTAGTCGACTGTGGTTCGAGTCCCAGGCCTGGTGGTTTAAACTCACGCTGGGCACATGTGCATAAGTGCCCAAGATCCTGAGATGAGAATGGAGGAAAAGGGATTGTGGCGTGGCCATCCTCCCTGTGGGGGTGACTTCTTGCTTTCTGTCTCTCTGTCTCTTTGTCTTTCTGGAGAGTGCACATGCCCTATAGCAAAGACCTCGCCAAAAAAAAAAAAGAAAAGAAAATATTTTCACAGAAAAAATATTTGTAAAATAGCCTGGACCTCTCATATGAATGTAATAATGTGGTTCTTTATAACCTTGCACTTAGCATAATATTTTCAAGGTTAATCCATGCTATAGCATGTATCAATATTTTATTGCTGAATAATATTTCCCTTGTGGATATGCCGCACAGTATGTACTCATTCTTCAGTTGGTAGATATTTAGATTGTTTACAATTTCAATGAATAATGCTACTGTGAACATTCATGTACAAGGTTTTGTATGCACAAATGTGCTCGTTTATCTTGGGCAGATACCTACAAGTGAAATTTCTGAGTCAAATGGTAACTATACAGTTAATCCTTTGAGAGCCTGGCAGACATCTTTTTTTTTTTTTGTAAAAGAATTATTTATTTAATCTTATTATTATTTAAGAAGTTATAGGGAAGGTGTGCTCCTCATAGAGAGAGAAAAGTAGAAAGCAAGTTTCCACCTCCAGGACTAGAATCACAGTCCTGCTGGTCCCCTGGGAGACATTGTTTTTAATGTAATTCTTTATATATACCAGCAATGTCTGAGGGCCCTAAAATCTCTACATTCTTAGAAAATAGTAATATTACTTTTAGGTTTTTGTTGTAGGGCATGTGCACTTGCTGGAGAAGAGAGAGAAAGATACAGAGAGAAGGAAGTGAGAAACCATCCCCCAGAGGGTATGACCATGCCACAATCCCTTCTCTGCCCAAGATCTTTCTCTTCTTGGGATCTTGGGCACACATGCACACACGCCTAACATGAGTGTAAGCTATTGAGTCCAGAATTTGATGTGGCAAGTGCACATGCCCTTTAGCAAAAAATCTCTCTCTCTCTCTCTCAAAAAAAAAAAAGGTATAATCTTTCATTGACATTATAGTTTTACATATTATGGGGTACAAGTGCCTTGTTCAATACATGTGTAACGTGCAATGTTCCAATAGGGCAATAATCAACCACCATCTTAAACATTTATCAGTATTTTATTTTGTGGACATTCAAAATCCTCTCTTCTAGCTATTTTGAACTGTACATTGAATTTTCACCAACTATAGTTACTCTACTGGGCTGGAATAGCCTAGAATCCATTTCACCAATCTACTTACACTCTTGGATCTGTTAACTCAATTCTTCATTTCTTCCCACCCTCTTTTCACTTCCTTCTTCTCGTACCCACCATTTCACTATTTCCATGCAATACAATGTTGTAGCTTCCACTAAGATGTGAGACCATATATGCTATTTTTCTTTCAGCACTTGGCTTACTTCTCTTAGTAATATTTCCTCCATGTTCATCTATGTTCGCATAAAAGACAGGATCTCATCCATTTCGTGGCTGATTAATAATATTCCATTTGTGTATATATGAGATTTTCTGTACCCATTCATCAGTTATGAGCACTTAGGCTGATTCCATATCATAGCTGTTGTGAAATGCTGCAGTTAACATAGCAAATATCTCTTAGGTGTACTGGCTTCCCTTCCCTAAGGGATACACCCCACAATGGGGTTAATGTATCTTGGGATGATTCTATGTTTCATTTTTTAAGGAATCACTATGTTGTTTTCCATAATGGTTGTAGTAGTTTACATTTATATTGAATTATCTTGACACATTTGTTAAAATCAGCTTATCACTGATTTATTTAGGGGTTTATTTCTCTTTCATCAATTGTATCCTATTGATTTATGTATTTATCATTATGTAACTACCACCCTGTCATTATTACTGTAAACTAGCAGCAAGTTTTGGAATGAAAAACAATAAGCCCTCCAACTCTGTTGTCTTTGGAGATTGTTTTGCCTACTCTGGATCCCTTGATTTTCTATATGGCTTTCAAATCAACTTGTCAATTTCTGCAACGAAGACAGAATTTTGGTAGGGATTGTATTGAACCTGTAGATCTATCTGAAGAGTATTGCCATCTTAATAAATTACATTCTACTATGCATAATCCTCAGTTACCTCTGCATTTCTTTAGGATTTCCTTTTTTTAATGTCTTGCCATTTTTAGAATATATATAAGTTTCATGCTTTTAAAAATATTATTTTATCGGGAACCAGCAGTTAACGTAATGGCTATGTCACTGGACTCCCACGTAGTCGACCGTGGTTCGCGTCCC
>NW_006159501.1:4919037-5001908 GCF_000334495.1 Tupaia belangeri chinensis
CAACGTCCCCTATAGCGAAAGCCTCTCAAAAAAAAAAAAAAAAGAAAAAAATTATTTTATTTATAAGAATTTTATTCTTTTTTATATTATTGCAAATTAAAATATTTTCTTCCTTTGAGTCTGTGTTGTTTATTACTGCCATTTTAAAATGCAATTGATTTTTATATATTGATCTTTAATCCTGCAATTTCACTAATCCTGCCTTTTAGTACTAATGGTATTTATGGATTTCTTGTGATTACTTCTATACAATACTATGTCATCTGCAAATAGGAGTAGTTTTTATTTCCCTTTTTTCTAAGTTTTTGTTTGCTTGTATGTTTGTTTTATTTTTGCTTGGTTTCCCTGGCTATTATCTTAGTATCAACATACTGAGTATACTCAGTATCAATACTACACAATTAAAATTTGAATTCTGAACCATTTTGGATGGATCTTGAGATGCCTCTCTGATCCTCAAAGATGTATTAAATTAATCAATGAAAATACTATTATTAATTATATTTTATTATATTATTTGAATATTAGTTATTCCTCTGTGTTATGTATTGTTGCTCTCATTTGACCAAAATTTTGCTTCACTATGTTTTAACATGCTATGTGTGAATATTGGTGTAAAAGTGATTTAACATGCCACTTTTATTCTAGAACTAGTTTTCAGCTGTGAATGTAAATGGGGTCTTTACTAAAATATTTCTTCAATATACAAAACAAGTTTACAATTGACTACTGAAGCCGATTAGTCCTGGGCTTTTCTTTGGGAGAAGTTTTCAAATGACTAATGTGATCTTCTTCCTTGTTTCAGATATATTCAGTCTCTCTCTTTTCTTTAATTGTTCTCAATAGTTTGTGTCTTGATCAGACATTATTCGTTTTAAGTTAACTTAAATAAAATGAATTTATTAGTGTATAATTTTCATACTGTTTCTTCATAATCATCTTGTTTTTCTCATGGGTGGAAGTCATGTCCTATCTTTACTCCTAATTGTATTTGTTTGAGGGTTTTTATCTTTTTCCTTCATTCATTGAGTTAAAAGTTTGTCAAATTAATTGATCTTTTTGTTTGTTTAGAGAGTTTCTTTTTTTTGTTTTGTCTTTTGTTTTTACATTCAATGTATATATATATATCATTTTCCTTCATTCATTGAGTTAAAAGTTTGTCAAATTAATTGATCTTTTTTTGTTTGTTTAGAGAGTTTCTTTTTTTTGTTTTGTCTTTTATTTTTACATTCAATGTATATCATTACAGCATACAAATGAATTTTTCAATTTAATTTATCTTTTCATAGATCAATTGCTTTTTGTTTCTTAGATTTTCTTGAAATTTTTTGCTCTTTTTTACCAATATTTACTATAAAATTATTAGTTTTACTACTTGCTATATTTTTAAATTATTCCTTTTTTTTTTGTTAAGGTTTTTGCCATAGGATGCATACACTTGCCAGAGAGAGATAGAGGGAAAGGGAGAAATCACACCTACAGGAGGGATGACCCACTGCAATCCCCCCCAGTTCCTTCCCCTCTTGGGATTTTGGGCATGCACGCACACAGGCTGGCATGATTTTCAACTGCCAGGTCTAGAATTTGTACCACGGTTGACCATGTGGGAATCCAGCACCTTAACCACCACACCTCCTGCTTTTGTTCAGTGTAGATTACTGATTAGAGAGCTTTCTTCTTTTTCGATATCGATCATTTGAGATATAGACATCTAACTTCTGCTTCACCCCATAAACATTGGTATATTGTGTTTTCCTTTTAGTTAATGTTTAATATTTTCAAATTTTCTTTTTGACCTCTCTTACGTATTTTGTTATTTTTATTAAAGTTTTAAAAAGGATTATTTTATGTTATTTACTTATTATTATTATTTTACTTTAACTAAAGAGAGACAGAGAGAGAGCAAAAGAAAGTGAGAAAGAAGGCCACCAGATCTGTGACCCAAAGCATGAGTAGACACGTGGGTGTGCAGCTCCTTAACTGCCATGCCACCTGCCAGTCCCTGTATTTTGTTATTGAAAGATATGTTGAAAATATCACAATTATTTTCTTCATGATTAATCAAAACTAGCAGTCTCTGTTTTAAAACCACTCCAAATATATATTTCTTGTGAGAGAAAAAGAGAGAGAGAGGGAGGGCATTCTGACAGGGTTCTGATGGTATAGTACACGCACAGCCTTGTCAGCCCTGGATCATGACATACTCAGGGAGGTCTCGGTGTGATCCCAGAACCTTTGCATGTGGTCAGTATTACACAGTTTTGTGTATTACTGATAGACCTCAGTCTGAACCCCACACATTTCTTCTTGTTATTAATTTTTAATTTTATTCTATTAAGGTTTGAGAATCATATGGTTTTAGTCTTTTAGAGTTATTGAGTTTCATTTAATGTCCCACCATATAATCTTTCTTGGGAAGTGTTCTAAGTACATTTAAATATCAGAAACAAAATTCAAACCCAGGAAGTGTGTCTTTATAGCCTTCACACTTAATCACTATGATTCTAATATATTGCATTGTATAGATCACATTTTTATTGTAGAATTGGGTTAGATCGACCTGTTCATTTTTTCCTGCATACTCTTACTCTGGGTCTTGTCAGATATTAACCGTGTAGACATTTTTTTAGAATAATTAGAAACTCTTACCTTGTTATCTTGAATGATATTTTTATGATTTTTTTTTCAAAGGTTTTTCACTATAGGGCACATGTGCTTGCCAGACAGACAGAGAGAAACAGAGAGACAGAAAGCGAGAAATCACCCCCCAGAGGGGATGACCACACTGCAATCTCTTCTCCTCCATTCTCCTCTCGGGATCTTGGGCACACACGAACATGCCCCCAGCGTGGGTTTTAAGCCACCGGGTCCAGGACATGAACCGCGGTCAACTATGTGGGAGTCCAGCGACATAGCCATTACACTAAGTGCTGGTTCCCGATTTTTTGGTTTTTAAAGAGATGTTTTTACTGTAGGGTGCATGCATTTGCTGGAGAGATAGAGAGATAGAATGTGAGAAATTAGCCCCCCGGGGGAGAGATAGAAAGTGAGAAATTAGCCCCCCGGGGCGGGGGATGGCCTGACACAATCCCTGCTCCTCCATTTTTCTCTCAGAATCATGGGCATGTACACACACACACACAGACAGCATGAGTTTTAAGTCACTGGAGCCAGGACTCAAAGTATGGTTGACTAGGTGGGAGTCCAGTGACATAACCATTACACCATCTACTTGTTTCTATGTTTTTCTTTTCTAGTTTTTATTTTTTCAGACCCATTTCAATACATCACGTGGGAAAAGGTACTCAAAGATTAGGGTGAGATGGACAAAGCAAAATGGATGACACAAAATGATTACAGCACCAAAGAGTTTTAAGGAAGCCAAGTCAAGCAAAAGAAGAACACACACACACACACACACACACACACACACACACACAAATATTCCAAAAATATATTTCAGTAGTGTAATCAAAATTCTAACTGAGTCCTTTAGAAACTGAGTTCAAACTGAGTCCATTAGAAACTGAGATTAAAAATTATTTAGGTAGAGCCAGCAGGTGGCATGAGGTTAAACTGGTTGGATCCCACTTGGCCAACTTTGTGGTTCAAGACCCAGACCTGGCAGATTGAGAATCATTCCAGGCATGTGTGCATGCATGTCCAAGATCCTGAGTGGCCAGCAGAGGAAAAGAGACCGCAGCATGGCCATTCCCCCTGGGTGGTGATTCCTCCCCCAGCCTCAGGTGAGCATATGTGCCCAATTGTGAATTAATAATAGAAATAAACAAGATAAAAATAGATGATGTTAAGATACTGATTGAAGGAAAAAATCTTGGAGAGAAGAGGTTAGTGGCCTTGACCTAGAGTCTCCTTCTCAGTCATGCCTCTGAGCATCTCCAATCTGCAGCCACGGGCTGATAAATACAGTTCTAAAGAAAGGGGAGGATATGGCTAGGCAAGACTGATGCGAAAAGCCATCTCTGAAACCAGAGTCACTTTGCAGTGTGTACACTGCAAAGAGCTGTTTTTAGATCAAGTATCTGTGATATGTCACAAATAGATATAAATACTAGACTGTGTCATCAGGTTTTAATCACCTGAATTACAGGAAATGGTAAAACTTCCTCTGAAAAATTACGAGATGGATGAGTTTGTTGGTCTGTTTGGGGTTCCACACCTCACTCTTTTGATAACCCCCCTTGATGGCTGATCCTCTACCCTATGTCCTATTAGAAAGTGGTCTTTTTCAGTAATACATGGGCACCATACTGGGGAACATAAGATACTGTATGTGAAAGCACACAGAAAATTATCAAGCAATAAGATTAATACAATCCTAAATTTTGTAATAAATGCTGGTGGTTAAATATTACAGCAGTTATTACACCAATATTCTAAAATTTGAAATAAAACTAACACATTTTTTTTACATTTATTCTTTAGAATTACTCTTACTAATAATGGCCACGGTTAAGGCATTTTCCAGAGTTAATAGTCTTTTCCTGGATTCAGAAACTTAAGTGAGACTAAAAGTGGAATTACAGGGAATGGGTAGCAGGTGAGAAAAATTGGTCAGGACCAGCAAATGGCATAATGGTTACATTGCTGGATTCCTACGTGGCCAACTGTGGTTCAAGTCCTGGACCTGGCAGCTTGAAACTCATGCAGGGAACTTGTGTGTGCATGTCCAAAATCCTGAGAGGAGAATAGAGGAGAAGGGATTGCAGCGTGCTACCCCCCATGGGGGACAATATCTCACTTTCTGTCTCTCTGTCTCTCTGGTGAGTACATGCACTCTCTAGCAAAAATCTCTCAAAAAAGAAAAGAAAAGAAAATTTTGTCAGGCCAAGGAAACTACACATCTTTTCTAAAATCTTGGCAGGTAGGGAGAACTCTATTACATCTGTTTGTGAGATGGACCTTGGGAATAGCCTCAGTTATTGTAATAACATATTTTTCCACACATCCAAACATCTTTTCCTTAAAGCAGAGTTCTGTGTGGATAAATATATTGGAAAACTATTGTTCTAAAATGGCAGGTGAGTCTGTGTTTATTTTAGACAAAATATTCCACCATAAACCTTGTGTTGACAGGCCTACAGGCAAAGTAAATAAGCTCGTGAGAGCTGAGGACACGACGGCTGTTATTGGGCCTGTGACAGCCCGTAGCTCAGTCCTCTGGATCCTTCTCTGCGGTCCTGCTCATTCTGACATCTGTGATGAGAGGACATGGGGCAGTGTGTGGTTTGCTAGAGTGAGGGTCATTTCCCCAGGGTGTAGGCACTGGCTGATCAGCATGCCCCTAACTCCCTATCTGGCATTAAAGACATTCTAAAAAGAAACACATTGGAAAAAAACAATTCCAAGTTTCTTATATAGGGTTATATTAATCTCCTCTATGTACATACACACATCTATAAACACACATGTGTACATGCAGACACAGACCGTGAAGATAAACATCTGGATCCTATAGTTCTGCAATTTTTCATTTTGGCCAGATTGGAATACCTTTTTACACTAGTCTCGAAACCTTGAAAGTGAACGGACACGGCTGTGTTTCTATTGCTTCTGCCAGACCTTGTCTCCTGGGTGGTTCTGCCTTTACTGTAACTCATCTTCCACACAATTTGTTTATGTAACTTTCGGTCCTTTCTTTTAGTGCTATCTCTTCAAATGCATACTGATATTTCCAGTTTTTCTCATAAAGAATGAACTGTTTCTGGAATGTCCTTCTCCTGTAAAAAGTAGGAGCTAGTAAAAAAATATACAAGACAAGGTTCAGACTTTAAGTAACAGGCTAGACAAGATTGTGAGTGAGGAGTAGGAAACAGCATGATTTCAATGATTACATCAACTTGCCACCTGGAGAAAAGCACCAGACCATGGTGTAAGGATGCCTGAACAAGTGGCCGGGTCTTCTTAGCAAACTGAGAGAGACCAGGGTTTGGAGAATAAAGTGGCTAAAATATGTAGAGTAGGCTGCTAAAAATGGTAAGTCCTGACAGGATTGAGACCTGGAGACAGGATTGCAGCATGACCACACCCATGTGGAATGCTTTCTCTCTTTCTCTCTCTCTTTGTCTTTCTTTTTGGAGAGTTCACATGCCCTATAGCATTAAACAAAGAAGAAAAAGAAATATTTTAAAATTTATTTGCATTTAATCACTGTGCATCTTTACAGTGTGCATTAGTGAAGTAAGACATTACCATATACATTATCATCAGCAGATAACTTTTCATTCTTTGTGTCTATGGAAGGTGTTGTTTGTTTTCCCTTGATCGCTACCTTCCCAACCACTGGTTATCCCACCTGTTTTCACTCCCCGCCCCGATAAGGCATACTGTCTTTAGTATCTACAGTTGCCCTTTCTGCTGTTAAACCTTCCAGTCTTTCAGAGTCTGCTATTGAGTGTGGAATTGGGTATATATTGAGTGGGAATATACAATGCCTGTCTTTTATAGTGTGGCTTGCTTCACTAAGCATTAAGTTTTTCATATCGATCCACTTTGTTTTTAAAAAAAGTAATTAGTAAGGTGCCATTGGGGCCAGTATTTGAACTGTGGTAGGCCATGTAAGATCTGGTTTCCCTTAACCACCAGGCTATGGTGCCAGCTCGATCCTGATTACTTAATCCTATTGTTCCTCTGCCTACCTTCTACTCTCTCCGACAGTCACTAATGGTACCTGGCCAGTTTCTCCTGACAAACCTACGCCACACTCCTGTCCAAGGAGCAACACTTGACGGCCCGATGTTCTATTTCCAACCCCATCAGAAAGAAGCAAGAGGAGGGCTTTGGACGCACCATTTAAACATCTTTTTACTACCATCAGGGTTATAGATTTTAGGATCACAAAGTCGATGTGCTAGGCAGTGTCCAAGGATCATATGTAAAATATGATCTCATTGAATGCTTACAAAATCCGGTGAGGGAAATGGTAACATTCTCATTCACAGTTAAGAGAACTGACTCACCTACTGTAAGTAATAAGACGCTAAAGTTAACAAGCTAGGAGGTGGCAGAATAAGAATTCACTTCGTGTTCCTCTGACTACATGCCCTGTTTACTTTCCACCGTCGCAACACTGCTTTCTAGACACATGTCACCAGGATGTTACTTTACATAACTACCCTCCAGTCGTTCTTTCCACTTGTCGGCTTTGCCATTTGCAGTTGTTTCTCATGACTGCACATCCCTCAAGACTTAGCTCAGGTAAATCTCGCTGAAATCTTTTCTGACACCCACCCTAAGGCAACAACTTGTTTGTGTTCCCCAAACACCTCATCTTATTCTTATTGAGATGTACTGTGTTTTTAAGTTCTCCGATTCTTCTAGAACAGCATAATGAAGTATGTTTATAAATGATTCCCTTAACAAACAAATAAGTGGATGTATCTGTAAACATTTAGAATGTATCATGCATATCGGTTTGGGGCCTTCATACCGCTAGACAAAGACACCTCATACTGAAGAGATCTGAGAGAGGCCGTTTTCTCTAACCCTGTAGTAGAGATCGCAGCTGCCCTCTAACCTGGGATTATTTTTACACTGTGCCTGTCAGACGGGAGTGGGGTTCCTCTCCTAGTGTATTCCACCTGCAGCCTCTCCTCTCTGCCATGCCATTTCTGCCTGCTTGGTCCCATCTGTACCTCTCTACCAGCAATTGAGAAATCTTCCTGTCTCTTCAAATGAGTACTGTCAATTTTCTCAGATGCCATTTGCTCCAATTCTCAAGACTTCTGCTCTCTTATTAACAGCTATTTCCTTTGGCGCTTGAAGTTTCCTGGCTCCTCGCTGTACGCCACGTTTGCCTGTTAAAGAAACGTCTCCTCCCTGTCACTCACACTAAGCACCAGCTCATCTTTCCTGCAGGCCTTGAAGCTCTCTGAGCGCTTCTCTTATAACTCTGTAATTGATTCCAGTCTGAGTCTGGCTTTGGAGTATCCCGGTCATTCAAAGCTAGAAGACAACTGTCTGGAAGTTGATAGGAAGTCACTCTCCTGTCTCAATTTACCCCTGACTCAGGGCAAAAGAGCACCACTGATACAGTAAGAGAAATTAGAATTCTGAGCCAATTGAACTAGTTTTTGCCAAATTACTTTTTTGAGGAAGGCAAGTGGTAATAGAGTCAACTCTTCCCTTCAGAGTTCAGAAGTTTAACTGGTTTTCAAACACTTGTAGAACTTCCACCCCTTCCCTTTGGTCTTTGCCATTACTAAGAAAAGCATGGTTCCTAATGGTATATTGCAAACACTTCTGTTTTATGAACATTACATCATGTATGGTTTAACTTAAAATGAGACTTCAAAAAGTTTGTGAAAAACTGCAATTAAAGTGGGAGTTTATTTTGATGCAAGAATTTTGGAAGCCAGCACAGATTTTTCATAACACTCATTTTTCATGAACCTTGTGAAGATCCCTCTTCTGTTCAACTGAGATATGAAGTACTGGTATCCTCGAATTGTTTCTAGATTCAGAAGCCTCATCTACTTCTTTCAAATGTCTCAGAGGCTCTTTTACAACCAACTCGGAAAAGTTCTGGGTGAGGGCTGGTCTCATAACCTAGAGGTTAAGTGAGCTAGAAACCACATGTTCAACCCAACCGAAGTTTAAATCCTGGCCCTAGCAGCTAGAGAAATACTCCAGGCATATGTATGTACACCAAGATCCCAACAGGATTTAGTGATGGAGGAGAAGAGATTGCAGAGTCATCTTGCCCCACTGGGGAGTGCTGTTTCACCCATCTCTGTCTCTCTGTCTCTCTGGCAAATACAGGCACCCTTTGGCAATTGAAAAAAATAATTTATACCTCTAAGCAATCCTTTTTCTATTAAGGAAAAAGAAAAAAACAAAAAACAAAAACTGCTTATCTCCATTTTAACTACCCAAGCACCGAAAATTCTATATGAATAATATAAACATTATAGACAATACTTCCTCCAAAATATAACTTTACTTTTGTCACCCCATGTCATTGATTGAAAATAACCACATTGTAAACACAAGTAGGTTTCGTGGCATCAGATTCTAATAAAACAAAATAGTCATAATACATGGTCAGGGTGGGCATGGAGACTGAGGCGTCTGGATCCCACATGGGTGACTGGGTGATTTGAGTCCTGAATTGAAAATCATGCAGGGTGCTTGTGCATGGGTGCCCAAAGTATCTAGAGGAGAATGGAAGAGAAAGGATGACAGCATGGTCGACGCTCCTTGGGGGAGGGGGTGATTTCTCACTGTCTCTTTCTCTCTCCTTCTTTGTCTCTCTCAAGTGAGTACACATGCCTGTGGCAAAAATGAAAATAAATACAAAAGAAATTTATGATAGTATGTAATAGTAATATATTTTTCTTTTTAAAGAATTATTCAATTTTTACCTATTTATTATTTTTATTTTAATTCAGCAGAAAGAGACAGAAATACAGAGAGGGAGGGAAAGTGAGAAAGCAAGCCACCAGGTCTGTGACTCAAACCATGTTTGGCCATGTGGGAGTCCTTTCCACATCATGCCACCTGCTCATCCCATGCAATAGTAGTATTAATAAAGAAGAAAAAGAGGAAGAGAAAGAAGGAAAAGAAGGAGGAAGAGAAGAAGTATAGTGGTCACTTTTATTGCTACTATTACTACAATAAATGCAATAGCTACTATATTTCTGCTCATGTGAATGCACGTAGGCATCTTGCACTATTAGCTTTACTTTCATGTCCAAGTTGAATGTGAGATGACAATAGCACAGGCAGTCGGGGAACTCTTGTGTAATGTCTTGTTCCCACACTACCCAGCACTGCATTTAATCTTTTTATTCCTACTGCCCACATCATTTCTGAACCCAATTACAACAGTCACCTCTTAATCAGGCCTCTGACTTCAACGTTACCAGCTTTCCCCTCTGAGTGCGTATTCAAAAACGTTTATCTGCACATGCCACTTTTATGCTTAAAATACTACAATGGATCCCCCTATCTTAAAAGTGAAGTACAAGCTAGCTTAGCCTAGAAGGCTTTTTCTGAACTGCATTTTTGCTTGCAAGTAGTCCTTTACATGTTTCTGTTGCACACAATAGCCATTCAAATAGGCCAGCCCATCATTTTATCTACTAAGTGTTGTAAGTTTTCCCACTTTCACTGTACTCAGCTCTGCTTTCTCAGTTTTTCTCTTGTATTAGTGCCCCCCATCCTAATTGCTCTCCTAGATTCTATAGTTTTACCCTCACAGATTGTCACTTCCACTGCAAACAAAGGATGGGAAAGGTTTTTAGAATCAAAATGGAGTCATTTGTATCAACTATGACTAAGTCAAGCTGGGAGGGCCACCGAGGAGGTATTTTCTCACACCAGTATGCTTGAGAACAGAAACAGTTATCTAAAGGACTCTGCCGGAACCACAACACTGCACACAGGCCACTGCTCCTGACACTGGGACTCTTTTTACAAGGACATCAGCCCAGACACTGCTTGTCCCACCCTGCACTGTTGCTGGTTTTATCATTCATCTCGGTAGCTGAGAATAAGTGCCCAAAACAACTGATATGATCTGTACTCTTCCCCTCTCTCTTGTGGTTTTTGCCTTTAAAACCTGTCCCAGGACCCTAAGATGTTGGTGAACATGTTTGGAGTGACCTAGGTAATGCTTACCCAGGCTATAACCTGGGGCAGGCCTCACATGTCTGAGTGTTAAGTCCTTTTTACTTTAGATATTTTGGTTAGTTTGCCTTTTTAGGTTATCAGACGTTAAAACAAAACTGTCAAAATACATATTTAACTAAAGCAGCTCCTCTTTATTTCTCAATAAAAGTAACTAGAGAAATAGATTTAGGAAAAGGAACATTTTGAACCTAATGATTTAATTTTCCCTTTGGACCTAATGTTTCTAGAACAAATATGGGACCATACACAGAATTCATACTTTTTTTTAAAAATTTTATTCACTCATTTATTCATTTCTTTTAATTTGACCAGACACACACACACACACACACAGAGAGAGAGAGAGAGAGAGAGAGAGAGAGAGAGAGAGAGAGAGAGAGAGAGAGAGAGAGAGAGAGAGAGAGAGAGAGAGAGAGAGAGAGAGAGAGAGAGAGAGAGAGAGAGAGAGAGAGAGAGAGAGAGAGAAACTGAAAAAGCAAACCACCAGGTCCAGGACTCAAACCATGGTTGGTCATATGGGAGTGTCCAGTGCCTTAACCACCATGCTACCTGCTGGTCCCCACAGAGAATTCATTCTTCTCTCTGATCTGGCTGGTCAAGTGTCACTAAACAAAGCTCCTCAATGTCCTAACAATAAGGGATATAATTTGCTGTCTTAAACATTATATAGTTGATCATTCTACTGGAATCCTGTATATATTCCTTGTCTTCTTAATCAGGACACATATTTGAACTATCACATATGGCTGGAATATTTACTGCCACCTCAATTACCATTACTACCCCAATCTCCACAGTCACATTTATATCCTCTACTCAATGTTGGAAGACCAGTTCAAGCATTCTCTTGTATTGGACTCAATGTTTGTGTGCTCTCGTACTTCATACATTGAAATCCTACCCAGGTAAGGGAAATAACTAGGGGGAAGTAACTAGGTCATCAGGATGGAATACTCATGAGTAAGATTAATGCCCTTACAAAAGAGGCCCCAGAGAGAGCACCTTCACCCTCTTTACCTCAAGAGAACTCAGGGAAAAGATGGCCTTCTAGGAACAAAGAAGAGGGCCTCACCAGACAATGAGCTGGTTTGTGACTTGATCTTTGACTCCCCTGCCTTAAGAACTGTGAGAAACAAGTTTCTGTTACTGATGAACTACATAATCTATGCTAATTTACAGCAGCCAAATTGTACTAAGGAACCTCTCTTAACAGTTCTCCTATTACCTAAGCCTCACATCATAAAGCAAAGATTGTATCCTCTAGAGTAGTTACTGCTATTACAAATAACCACCAATTTAGTGGCTTAAACTATACAAATGTACTGTCTTGCAGTTTTATAGGTCAAAGTCTGATGTAGGTCAGAATCAGGGCACAGGCAAGGCTGCTTTCCTGCCTGCAGGCTCTGTGGGACATCCTTTGTCTTGCCTTTTCTGGTTTCTAGGGGCCACCTGCATGCTTTGGCTCACATCCCCTTCCTAATCTTCAAAGCCAGCAATGTCGCCTCCCTTTTAAAGAATTATTTATTTTTTATTCATGATTATAATTATTATTTTAAATATGCAATAGGGTGTATGCATTCACCAGAGAGACACCGAGAAAGAGAGAGAGAAAGAAAGTGGGAAAGCAAGTCACCAGGTCAAGGACTCTAATGGCAGTTGGCCATGGGAGAGTTTAGCACCTTAATTACCATGCCACCTGCTGACCCCTTTGTACCTCTTTGATCCTTCTTCTGTCTTCAAATGTTTGTCCAATTGCAGGCAAGAAATGTTTTGAGCATTTAATAAGTTCCATGATCAGATCGGACATTAGACACACTGGATAATCAACTCAAATCTCCCCATTTTAAGATCCATAGTCCTACGTCTGTAAAGCCTCCCATGCCATGTAATGTCTTCACAGATTCCTGGGTTTGTTTGAGGAAGCAGTTTTCTGCCTATTTCATCTCCCCTAACTTCCTGTAGCAACACTTGATCTAAACTATTATTTTTATTGCACTTAAGTTCATATATAAAATACATGCCCGTTTACCTATGTTTCTATATTGAAGGAATTTTCTTATGTATTAAACTCAAAACTACTTTAAAGCAAAATGTATCAGTAACTTGTACTTTTATCTTCCCATCACCCCCAGCTACATCTGCATAGATCTAGCATTATGTCTAATAAATAATAATGCACATTTACTGAGAGACTACATTCATATAAAGCCTTTTCTAACACTGGAAATTAAATGTTGCAAACTGTAAAGATGTACAGTGACTAAATGTAATTTTTTAAGAAAAATTAATGGGGGAGGTGTCCTTCCTTAAGTACCTATTTTCCAAACAAAATATTTAAAGACATATTCTGACAAGTATCATTGTTCCTAAGGAAAAAAAAGATGACATTAAACTTAGGTTCAGAAGAATTTCGAACCACTGTGGCTGGCCCAGAATCCACATTTTTACTTCCCAGCATACAACTGAAAATTAAAGACAGGTGGAGTGAAAGGAAAATATAAACCTCTCAATCAAAAAGACAAGTGGGCTAATCCAGATGACCCAGCAATTATCATTGTCAGACAAGAATGTTAAATCAGCTATCATACTTACCCTTAATTATGTAAAAGTATAAAACCAATGAAAGCCAAAGAAGAAAACTGAAGTAAAGAAATAGAAATCTTAATAAGAACCATACAGCAATTATGAAAATAATAAATAAATGATAATTGAAATGAAGAAAATATTCACTGGTTGGATTTGACAAAAGATTAGTAATGACAGAGAAAAGAGTGAATAAATTGGAAAATAGGGCAAAAGAAATGATTAAATCTGAAGAAGGGATAGAAAATAGAATAACATATAAACACAACCTATGGAACATATTACACATCTAATATTACTAAAATTATATACAGTATGAGTTTCCAAAAAGAGAGAAGTAATAAGTGGAGCAGAAAAAATATTACATAAAGTCATAGCTCAAAAATTCTCCAATTCCGAAATACATGTATAGATTAAAAGAAATACATTATTTTAACCCATATAAAGAAGAAGATACCTAAGCATATCATAGCCAACTGTTGAGACTGAAAAATAAAACAAATGAGACCAGCAGGTGGCGTAGCAGTTGCATCACTAGACTCCCACATGGTCAACTGTAGTTCGAATCCTGGACCCAGTGGCTTCAAAATCACAGTGTGCGTATGCACATGCATGCCCAAGATCCCAGGAGGAGAATGGAGAAGGGACTGTGGCATGACCAACCCAGCCCCCTGGGGGTGATTTCTCACTTTCCCTCTCCCTATCTCTGTCTCTCTCCATCTCTCTCCAGAAAGCACATGCACCCTAAGACAAAAACTTTTCAATAAATCAATCAATCAATAAATACACACACACACACACACACACACACACACACACACACACACAGCGAATCATTAAAACAGCAAGTTAAAAAAAAAAGAAAAAGACATATCAGGACCATCAGATGGCTAAATTGTCACATCCCTAGACTCCAACATGACTGACTGTGGTTCAAATCCAGGACCTGGAATCTTGAGTCACACTAGGATGTGTGTATGTTTGCCCAAAATCTTGAGAGGAGTAGGAGCAGGGATGGCAGCATGACTTTCCCCCCATGGGGTGATTTCTTGCTTTCTGTTTCTCTCTTACTCTCTGGTGAGCACACATGCCCTATAGCAAAAATCTCTCTAAAAACAAAATAAAACAACAATACCTCCCCCCCCAAAAAAAACCCAGACATATATATAAAGGAACAACAATTTAATTAAATAATAAGTTCTCCTCAGAAACTGTGGTGGTCATAAAAGGCTAAAACAAAAACACACAAAACTAAACAACAGTTAAGATATACTTCTTAATGGAAGGTGGAATTAAAATAAATTTCATTCAGAAAAAAGATTCAGAGGATTCATAGAATGATATCACAAAGAAAATGCTAAAGTAAATTCCTTAGGAGGAAGAGAAATGATGCCAGATGGGAACTAAGATTCTCAGAAAGATGGACATAAACAAAAGATTAAAATTTAAAAAATGCATATTATTAAAAGCAAAAATTCATCTTATTAATGTTATGATATATAGATAGTATCTACATTATACTTACAGCATTTATAGAGCTGGGCTTGGAAATCTAAGTACTGTAGACCAAATTCTGCCTGTGACTCTGTGTACAGTTTGCAAGCTGCAAATGTATTTTCCATTTATTAAGAGTTGCAAAAAAATAAATAAATAAAGTGAAAGAGACCTAGTCTGACCTAAAAAGTCTAAATTATTCATTTTCTTACCTTCATAGAAAACGTTTGCCAACTTCTAGGATGAACAATGAGGTATCTTGAATCTATATAGTTCAAATATTTTTACATTTTACCAAAAGTGGTACAACTTTATCAGGCTGTGAAAAAACAAGTGTCGTAATCCCTAAAACAAACACTAAGAACATACAAATAAACACAGAACTTTCAAAACCAGCAGAAAAAGAAAAAATTTCTAAAAATTAAAAATCTCCAAAAGTCAGGAAGAAAGCAAAACAGAAACAATACACATATTAAAAGTGCTAAAATGGGGGACCAGCAGTTGGCACAATGGCTATGTCACTGGACTCACATGTGGTCGACATTGGTTCGAGTCCTGGACCCGGTGACTCAAATATACACCAGGCACATGTGCGTGCGTGTGTGCCCAAGATCCTGAGAGGTGAATGAAGGAGAAGGGATTGCGGCGTGGCCATCCCCCCTGGGGGATGATTACTCACTTTCTGTCTCTCTGTCTCTCTCTGTCTTTCTGGTGAGTGCATGTGTCCTATAGCAAAAACCTCTCCAAAAAGTATTAAAATGGAAGGCCCTGGGACCAACGGATGTCATAAGGGTTATGTTGTTGAACTCTCACAGAGTCAACTGTGGTTCAAGTCCTGGACCCAGTGGCTTAAAACTCTCACTGGGCACGTGTGTGTGTGTGTGCCCAAAATCCCAAGAAAAGAATGGAAGAGAAGGGATTGCAGCATAGCCATCCTCTCAGGGGGTAATTTCTAGCTTTCTTTCTCTGTCTCTCTGGCAAGCACACACACCCTATAGCAAAAATCCCTAAAATTAAAAAAAAATAAGGCCCCAAAATACCCTTATTTATAATTAAAATGAGGTCACCAACTGCCATAAAGATCAAGGTAACTGGATCCCACATTGCAGACCATGAGATTTGACTCTTAGACCTCAAGGCTTGAAAAGCACACCAAGTGTGAGTGTGTGTGCATGTCCAAAATCCTGAGAAGAGAATGGAAGAGAATGGATGGCATGGCCATCCACCCTGGGGGCTGGAGGATTTCTTGCTTTCTCTCTCTCTCTCTCTCTGTCTCTGTCTCTCTTTCACTCTCTAATGAGTGCATGCACCGTACAGCAACCTTAAAAATAATACTTAATATTTACAGTAATAGACTAAACACACCAGTGAATAGGAGGACCAAGAATATGTTTAAAAAGCAAGCCCTAAGGACCAGCAGATGGTGAAATGTTTACATCACTGGACTCCCACATAATCCACTGCAGTTTGAGTCCTGGACCTGGCAACTTAAGATTTATGCCGGGTGCATGTGTATGCCTGTCCAAGATTCTAGGAGGATAGTGGAGGAGAAGGGATTGCAGCATGGCCATTCTCCCGGGGGGGTGAGTTCTTGCTTTCTATCTCTGTGTCTCTCTTTTCTCTCCTATGTGCACATGCACCCTATAGTAAAAAATCTCTCTTAAAACAAAAAGCCCTATGTGCTGTCTATAAGAGACATCTTTATATTTAGTTGCATATTAATATTTTTACATTACTCTCCCAGAGAATTATATAAATACAAAATATCAAAGATATAGAAGTTATATTAATATATAATCTACATTGATACAATTAGTATGTATTGAAAATTAAAACTGCCAATTATACATATTCTTAACAAGTACACTGATATATCTGATACATATTTAACAGGATAGAATATGTGCTGAACCATAAAACAGTTCTCAATAATTAAAAATGATTTTAATGGGATAAGAGTAACAACCTGAGATCTATCCTCTCAAGTTCTTAGCTGCATAAAACATTTTTGTTATACCCAGTAGAATGCTGAAGACAAAGTTTCCAATTTCTTCACAGCCTCACCAACACTTATGTTTTGGTTTTTGTTAATTTGGATGGTTGGTTTTTGGAAATCTCACTCTAACAGCTGTAAAGTGATATCTCACTGTAACTTTGCTTTTTATTTCCTTGCCTCCTTATATAGAGCACCTTTACATAGACTGTTAAAAATGAAAAGGGAGAGACCAGCAGATCAGATGGCATAACGGTTACATCGCTAGACTTCCACATGGCCAATTGTGATTTGAGTCCCAGACCTGGTGACTTCAAACTCATGCCAGGCACATGTGCATGTGTACCCAAAATCCAGAGAGGAGGATTGAGGAGAAGGGATTGTGGCATGGCTATCCCCTCTGGGGGGAAGGGGGGTGTGACTTCTCACTTTCTGTCTCTCTGGCCAGTGCACACATATAACATACATCTCTCTAAAAATAAATATATATATATATATATATTTAATATCAAATGAAGCACCAGAGCTAAGATAAATGTTCGCTGGTAGGCACATCTTCAGGGACAGGGGTGACATGCTTCCATTCTATAATCTCCGCTCCACGCCCTTCCTCGGGTCTTCCTACTCTGATTCCCATATATATTTGCATGAAGCTAGTCTCTCAGGGAAGTTCAGTTCAGGAAAATTTAATGCTGCTTCTTCTCTGTTTTTTTCTGACTCCAGCCAGGAAAACACATCCTTTTCATAGCACAGATGAGTAAAACTATCATGATCCAAAGAAACTTCCTATAAATACTGAACATACAGGCATATTGCATTTAGAGATAGGCAGAAATGAGAGGAAATACAAATTTATCACTTTCAGTAATTATTATTAAAAGGAAATGTAATTGTTTTGATTACTCAACCAGGGATAACTATAAGATTGCTTTAGTTCATGGAGGTTCTAAACTGTATTTAATGCTTAACACAGCATTAAAAATAAATAAATAAACAAAACTAGAAACTTTCAGAATTGTCATTATGGCCCACTTTTTTTTTTTTTTTCTAGTTTTTGCCTTAGGGCACATGAGCTGCCAAAGACACAGAGATGATAAGAGTGAAAGTGAGAAATTAACTCCAAGGTGGATGGCCATGCCTCAATCCCCTCTCCTCCTGGGATTTCAGTTACACAGGCCCACACGCCCAGCGTGATTTTCAAGCCACCATATCAGGACTCAAACCACAATTGTCTGTGTGGGAATCCAGCACCTCAACCACCATCCCCCCCACTGGCCCCATCATGATCCACTTTTAAAAGTTAATTTACCTTCTTGAAGAATACTCTCCTTTTTTCTATTGAAAAAGTAGTAAAAGAACTTAGACTACAAGATCACAAATTCAATCAGCAGTCTAATTTGACCACTTCTCCTTAAATTTTACTTCATAAACTACTCCTAGTAAGAAAGTGACATTTGATCAATTGCCATTTCTGTCTACTTTCAATTATTTCTCTTTTCAACTTGAACTTTACAGTCTATCATTTCTTTATTTTTGTAATTTGCCAGAGATGCATATTCTCACCAGAGAGAGACAGAGACAGAGAGATAGAAGAAAGAGAGAAAGCTCCCCTCAGTAGGTGTGGTTGTGCTACAATCCCTTCTTCATTTTCATCCTGTCAAGATGTTCCTGCCATCTTTTTCAAGATCCTAGGGCCAGGATTTAACCACACGTTCAACCAAGGGCAATCTTGGTTTTCTTAACCAACAGGCGACAGGGCTGGCCTGGGTCTATCATTTCAGTAGAGCTCTCGGGCAGACCTTAGTATCGCTGATATCCAAATCTTACATCAACTGACAGTAGCACCTGTTTTTCTCACAATATATCTGAACTCCTAACACAACTGGAAAAATCCACATGTAGGGCATGTGACTATTACTATTAATTAGTGATTGTCGGGCTCAAACTGGACCTCAGTTATTCCAGAAAACTACTAAATTACTCATGTCAACTCCTTCTCTAAATGAAATATTTTCTTCCCACCTTAAAATGTGACCAACCCACATTTTCTCTTCCTCTGTCACTGAACAGCATCACCTTCTTAAATAAGGAAATATATATCAAATGGAAAAATCTCTCAAATTCCATTCACCGAACATGTTCAACCTAGTCCTCATTGCATCTATTTTATTATTCTTCTGTCCTGTTGCAATAAGTCAGTAATTCTTAAGTTTTAGCAGGCATGAGTCATTTGAGGGATTTGTTAAATCACTCGCTGCTGGCCTTTAGGGTTTCTAAGGTCTAAAGAATTTCCAAGTAATGCTGTTGTTGCTAGAATAAAACCATTATTTTGGGAACCACTGTGTGAGAGAGCCTATTTCTCAGTGTCTGTAGCACAGACACCCCGACCTGTGTCCAGGACGTAACCCTTTTTCATTACACATGCCCAGTGAGAGTTTTAAGCCACTGGGTTCAGGACTTGAACCACGGTTGACTCTGTGAGAGTCCAACAACATAACCATTAGGCCATCTGTTGGTCCCAGGGCCTTCCATTTTAATACTTTTTGGAGAGGTTTTTCCTGTAGGACACATGCACACACTCTCTGTCTCAGACACACACACACACACACACACACACACACACAATTTGAAACAAACTATTCTATGAGCCAATATTTTCATTCATGACTGAATTTCTTGAAAGTTTTATACCTTACTGTCTACACTTGCTCATTTCCCTCCTACCCTCAGTCCTTCCAATGTGGCTGTTTTCAGTCCACCTAACAGAAACAATTCATCATATCCCTCTAGTTTGCTAAATCCAAGAGGCATTTTTCTCCTCCTATTGCTTTTTCTATTTATTGTTTTTCTTGAGGCACCCCTGGTTCTGACCACATAGTGCACGTTGGTTTAGCCCACATGAAAACCTCATGGGGTAGCCATCTTCTTGGTGCTCCTTTTGTGGTCAACCTGACACCCATTGCATCTTAGAGCCCCTTACTATTTCTCTTAACTCTCCAACTTTTCATTTCTATAATCTCTTTCTAGACAATTGTATGCTTTCTCAAGATTTTAATTACCATTTTGATGCTGATTGTTCTCAAATATAAATCCACGTTAAGAGCTCCCACTGTTTTTTCTCTCACGTGTATAATTACATGTCTACTTACTATCTCAGTTTGCATAGCCATAAGTATGTCAAAGGCAATATCCCTAGATCCCTGCCTGTCTGCTCTCCAACTCTACACTCCAAATCTGTCCTGATTTTCCTCATTTCAGACCAAGGCTTTACATTCATTCAGTAGAACAAGTTTCAAGCCTAACTGCTATCCCTGAAACCTTCTTCTTCTTCTCATCCTACATTCAACTCATTATATCATCAGATTTGCTTTACGTTTTATAATGTTTATAACTCCATGTTGGTAGAATTTTCGTTTCTACTCCTACCAGGTTTGTGTGTGTTTGTGTTCTAATAGTAAATTTGGTAGTAAATTCCCTAGTCATGGGGCCGGCAGGTGGCACGGAGGTTAAGCTACTGATCGCACGTGGCTAGCTGTGTAGTTTAAGTCCCAGATCCAGGGACTTGAAAATTACGTTGGGCCTGTGTGCATGCACCCCCAAAATCATGAGAGGAGACTACAAGAGAAGGGATTGTGGTGTGGCCACCACCCCTCCATGAGGGGTAATTTCCCACTCGTCTTCTCTCTCTGGCAAGCACACACGCCCTATTGAAAAAAAAAAATTCTATTTATCCTGCTTGAAATGTAATGGACTTGTTCAATTCTAGGAATGGAGCAGCCCAGCAGTACTGCAGCCATTTTGAAATTAAAAAGGTCTCTAATATGGACAATCTGACCAAGTGCTGAGTCAGGAAGGTCTGTTTGAGCAACGGTCAGATGAGAAACCAGGAGTGGGTATTTGAAGGGATCAGAACAATTAGTTAGTGGAAAGTGATTGACTGATTCAGTGTAGTGAGGAGTGATTTGCACATGCTTGTATCTTATGCCTGTAAATATTGAGAACATGTTGAACTTTTCAGGACAGTTTGATGGGACTTCTTGACTGTAACCCTGTAACTAGTTACGAAATAAACTCCCTTCTCCAGCCCCTGCCTCTTGTCTGACCATAAGATGTAGCTGGACTTAGTTGGCAAGTAACGGGACTGCTTATCATTATCAGTTCTGTAATATCATTATCTATATACTTATTTCCTCGGATTCTCCTTAAATGTATAGTGGAGTTTTCTAGTTCTCCATTTCTTTTACTTTTTTCATAATTTGTTTTTTGTTCTCATTATGTTTTTTGGTACCACATTCTGAGCTGTCTATTCTACTGTATTTGCTGGTAAATATATTTTTTAAGAATTACTTATTTATTATTATTATTATTATCATTATTTTTTAATTATTATTTTTTATTTATTCATTCATTTATTTTTTAATTTGACCAGAGAGAGACAGGGTGAGAGTGAGAGAGAGAAGAAGTGAGAAAGCAAGCCACCAGATTCAGGACTCGAACCCCAGTCGGCTATGTGGGAGTGTCCAGCACCTTAACCACCACGCCACCTGCTGGTCCCATCATTATTATTTTAATTAATCAGAAGGTGACAGAGAGAGAGAGAGAGAAAGTGAGAAACCAAGCCACCAGGCTTGGGAATTAAACTGTGGTGTCACTTGCTGACCCTGGTAACTAATTTTTTTAAACTATGTCTAATTTTCTTATTTTATGGATCTGGTGATTATAATATTTCAGTTAATAAGTTTTTAATTTATAGAAATTCTATAGTAAACATTTCTCTCTAAATACAACTTGACCTCTTGATAGTTTTCTGTTCAATCATGATTATTTTATTACTAAAGTGATTTAGTTAAAGACATTAAAATATTTAACACACTGTATCTGGGAACTCTGGTGTGTTCAGGTTTTTGGAGTTTATTTTGCAGTTCCCTTATTTATTACTTACTGAATCATTATCACTCATAGGTGCGGATGTTGTACCTTCATGGTCTACCTAGATTTTTTCCAATTATGAAATTATGGGCTTATGGGCTTATATTTAATGGAACTTTATTTTTAGACCTAGTATTAAAAGTTTCCCTCTGGTGCCAACAGATGGCATGATGGTTAAGAGCACTAGACTCCCATATGGCTGACCGCAGTTCGAGCCCTAGGCCTGGCAGCTTGCTTTCTTACTCTCTCTTTCTCTATCCCTCTCTGACCAAATTAAAAATAAATAAATAGAGTTAAATCAAATAAAATAACTCTTTAAAAAAAGTTTTCCTCTGGATAGAAATCACATTTAGTATGTTGTAATGATGTTCAGGGAATGAATGTAAATTAATAAAAAAAAAATTTCAGGAGAATTAAAAAAAGAACCCACTTAAACTGTTATCAAAATAAAAAAATGCATATTTGATGACCGCAGTAAGCTATATAGTCCCAGCTAGGCACTACTTTTTAGTATGTTCATTCTACTCACTGAGGTTTATGCCTAACGTCAGACTTGGGTTCATGTATAGGTATATATCAGCTGCGCTTGCTCTTACAAATATTTACAAATTTAGTTCATTAGCAAATCAATTAAATGGGGGGGGAGGCATAGAAAGCAACCATGGATACCTGAGACAATGTGGGAGGAGTGTTGGGCAGGGCAGAGGGTGAGGGATAGGGAATCAAGGATGGAAAAAAAAAAAAAAGCAAAATATACAAGACATAAGAAATGGAAAATTATTCGTTGATAAAATGTTTGTCGATGTGCTTGTTTGAGCCAATATACAGTGTATTTTGGATGGAAAATTCATTTTGTATGCTGTAACGATATATAGTAAATTAATGTAAAAAATAAATTTAAAGGAAAAAGCAAAAAAAAATGCATTTAAGTAATTACTATTGTATTACTAACCTGGGACTTCTTTAAATTTACTTTCCAATTTTTGTGTATGGGAGGGAAGGGCACATTGGCAATGAAAATTCAATAGAAAATCCACCCTTGGTTTGTAGGTAGTTATGAATTATCAGAGGAGGGACCAGCAGTTAGTGTAATGGCTATGTCACTGGACTCCCATGTAGATGACTGCAGTTCGAGTTCCGGACCCAGTGGCTTAAACTCATGCCAGGCGTGTGTGTGCGTGCCTAAGATCCTGAAAGGAGAATGGAGGAGAAGGGATTGTGGCATGGCCATACCCCCTGGGGGGTGATTTGCTTTCTATCTCTCTGTCTCTCTCTGTCTTTCTGGAGACTGCATGCGCCCTATAGCAAAAACCTCTCCAAAAAAAAAAAGAATTATATGAGGCGACTTTTGTTTTCGCTGTGATCGATAGTTGAGACAGGCATGTACTTTCCTATGTGTGTGTCTGTGGTATAGAGATTATTTTAAGCTGTTTTCCTCATTGTTGTATTGCCAGTCTTTAAACAATCTTTGATACTCATTCAGTGTTTAATAAATGTTTGTAGAGTAAATGTTTAATATTGAGTGGTTACAACTGATGTAAAGAAACTTTGTCCTAAATTACCTGCAGAAAACAGTTCTTATCCAAGGGATTTAGATGTCTCATGGGACATCTCAGAGGTTTATTTTTGCTGGCACCAAATATTTACAGACTTTTTACCATCCGAAACATTTATGAATGTCTATCACAGCCTGTAAGTATATGGAGAAAAGATGTCATAGATTAAAATAAGGGATAAATCTGCAGCATAATTAGAAGAAATTAATACATCTATCTCAATCTCCTTGAGGTGAAAAATGGATCGGTATTAGAACAGCTACTAATAGAATTTTTCATGCGGTATAGCTCAACGTTAAATGTGAAGATGATATCTTTTTTGATTAAAAATGATTGTATAAATTAAGTGCCTGAACTGTCACTCAAATCCATGCATCTCAGACTTCAAACCCATAATCTTACACTGTATTCTATACTGAAAATTGATGGAAATGAGGAAGGAACTTGGCAGAATTCCACAGGGCAAAATGAAAATGTGTTGCAAAAGGAATAGTTTAAAAAGGATGGTCCAAACCAAATTCATTGCTTTTCTACCTATATAAAATAGCTAGTTTGAATTACTAATAAGAATAGAGCCATTTACAAGAGTCCTATATACAGACTAAAGAGTACAGTTTTGACAGGAGAAATATTTCAAAATCTCATTGAGAAACAAAGGACTTTTAAATATGACAGAGTATTAAATGTTTCAATTGTTTGATTTTTTTTTTCTCAACAAATATGCCTCTCCAAATTAGCAAGTGTATTTTTTGTCTTTTTCTGTATAAGCCAGAGTGTAATCAGGCAGTGAGAACTAGCCCAGATTCCTTAAAGAGAAGGAATCATTGCACAGGATGAGTTAGAGAGCAGGTAAAAAGGCTGCAAATGGAAGATCTTAAAGTAGTCAGAGATTAAAGTCTCCAATGGCCCCATAATTCAGACTGCATCATTACTGAACATTCGGAAAACCAGTATTTTTCTCTTATTGAACAAACTGTTACTCACAATTTCATTTTTTAACTTTTATTTTTAAGTAAACATCGTTATTTACTTTTAGAGGTTTTTGCCTTAAGGCGTGTGCTCTTACTAGAGAGATAGAGAGAGGGAGAGACAGAGACAGTGAGATGGAAAGTGAGAAATCACCCTCTCCACCGAAGTAATGGCCATGCCATAATCCCATCTCTGTTTTTCTCCCAGGAACTTGGGCACACACATAGACATGTACCTGGTTGGATTTTCAGGCCACTGGGTCTGGGACTTGAACCTCAGTTGGTCCTGTGGAGTCCAGCAATGTAACCACTAATACCATCTGTTGAACCCTAAACTTCATTATTTTAAGAACAATTCTAATTTTACAAAATTACTTTAAACATAGTGCAGAATTCTTATATATTCTACACTAAGATTCACCTATTATTACCTCCTTACATTGCTAATTTGTCACATATAGTTAACCAATATGGAATTATTCTTGATAACTAAGTCCACATTTCATTCAAACTTTAGATTTTACCTATCATCCCATTGTTGTTTCATACCCCATCTAGAATATTACATCGTATTTACTAACCGTGAGTTTAGGCTCTTTTCCCTTATGACAATTCTCAGGCTTTCCTTGTTTTCAATGAACTTGACAATGTTAATTCAATGTTAAAGAGCATTGGTCAGATATTTTTAAAAATGTCCTTTATTTAAAATTTAAGTCATATTTTTCTTTTTTTTCTTTTTTTTTAGAGGTTTTTGCTATAGGGCACATGCACTCCCCAGAAAGACAGAGAGACAGAAATCATCCCCTAGGGGGGATGGCCATGCCACAATCCCTTCTCCTCCATTCTCTTCTCAGGATCTTGGGCACACACGCACATGCGCCCGGTGTGAGTTAAAGCCACTGGGTTTAGGACTCGAACTGTGGTCAACTACACGGAAGTTTAACAACATAGCCATTCTGCTAACTGCTGGTCCCTAAATGATGTTTTTCTTATGCTTACAGTGAAGCAATGTGCCTTTGGGAGGAAAACCACAGAAGAAAATAGTCATGTTTACCATGTTATATTAAGGGTACATACTATTAATTTGACTAATCACACTGATGCTAACCATAATCATATCTGGGATGATACTGAGGCACAGAAATTATTTTTCAGAGAAGGTTTGTCTATTTCCTACCAATTATCTAAACAGATAATTAAATAAATATTTAATCATCTATTTTTCTTTTTCTTTTTTATTATTTTTTATACATTCTATCACGTTATTTAACTTAGAAAGTGAACATTTCAATATTCCTAGTCTTGACTCATGGATATTTATTTTATACTTTATTTCATTTATGACATTCTGAATTTGCCAGTAGCTTTATTGAGGTGAATATGTATGAAACTGATCATTTTTTTAGTGAATGAAAAACATTTTGGGATCTAGAGGTAACACATACAATTTGCCACGATGCCTGCCAAATGCCATAAAAATGTCCACTTTACCTTTAAAATATTGCCTCCTAATGAGTTTATAAAGGGCAAAAAAAGTACCTTTTTTTTCTGTATTGTCCAACAGGCATATTGGAACTCTTCACATTTTATGGACACTACTTGTGAGATGCACTCTCATCCAATCGGTCGTATGTATCGCCTTTATTGTCAGCAAGATCTCTATTACACCTGTTTCAGGAATCACATTTAAGCCTTATCATTTAGAAATACACTTGATGAAAATGAGTCCCTCTGGGTGAATTCACCTTTTGCTCCACTGTTCAGTTCTTGATAAAGTTGTCTGAGTTGGAGAGAGACAGTAACAGAGGCAGTTATGTAGAGGCAGTTACATCAACTTCCACTTCGAACATTGGCCCACGAGAGTGTGATTGTGCTGGACCTAATTGTCACAAAAACACTCAATGAATGGAGGTAATTATTTTTATTTTGCAGGTGAGGAAGCAAGTTCCAAAAGGCTAACTTGCCCAAGATTACATACTTGGTTCAGCATTAATCTTCATGTTGTAGTAATGCTTTATACCAACAGTCATGTTTAATCTATCTGCAACCCCACAGAGTGTTATCCTCTTTTTATACACATCAAAACAGGAATTTAGAGATGTTGAGAAACTTGCCCGAGGTAAGCAAAGCTAAAAAGCAGTATGCTGTTTTCCCAGTTAGCGTTATTTTTTTTTTCAAGTCCAGGCAGCTTCATGTGGTGTGGATAATAGTCACAGATAAGTGTGGATTTGCATATACAATTTATAATTTTTATATTTGGCTGCTACATTGTGCAGTTGTATTTGGAGGAAACTATAGCAGGAAGCAGAGAAGAGTATCATAAAATAACTAAGTAGATAAGCTAGACTTGGGCATTGAGAGAAATTAGAAATTCCATGTCACTATGTCACTGACATTACTTTAATTCTAAACAGTTTCTAATCCTATTAAGCATGGAATTTAAATCACACCATGAATGCAAGTTTAGAGATGCTTGTCTTGACTGCATTTTCTGTGAAGTTAGAACCTTGCCCATTGCTCATGCTCATGCCAAAAAAATGTTTAGAAAGTCTCTAATGTTGCTACATACTGGTATATAGGCCCTTGATTCCTGGAAAAGGGGGGTTGGGTAATTTTTTTAGTCAAAAGTTATTATGAATTCAGACAGAAAAGTTTTTAATTCTCACTTGCCTCCAGGTCCAGGACTCAAACTGTGGTTGGCTATGTGAAAGTCCAGTGCCTTAACCACTACTGCAGCTGTTGCTCCGGTAAGATCTTTACTTGAAGAGAAGTAATCTCTTTCAGTGGAGAGTTACCCCTATCCCAGGATTTGGAAATTTACAACCCCAATGCAAATCTTTGGAGTGCTATTCATTCCTAATTTTTTTCTTTTGTATACAGTGAGAGGGAAAGTGAGAAATCACCCTCCAGGGGAATGGTCATGCCACAAGCCCTTCTCCTTTATTTTCCTCCTGGGATTTTGGGCACACAGGCATGTGCCCAATGTGAGTTTCAAGTTACCAGATCCAGGACTCGAACCATGGTTGGCTATGTGGGAGTCCAGTGACATAGTCACTACACCCTCTGCTGGTCTCTAATTAAGAGCCGTAGGAAGGCTGTTAATTCTATTTACCTTGTAAATTAGACACCTGTTATATAAAACTTTGTGTTTGCTATTCTGAGGTACTTACCCTGTAACAATGTAGCAGGACTGTCAGAGAAAATGGTCTATTTCCTACTCACAACAACAGCCTAGATTTTAAAAATAAGACCTGTCATTTTGTTTCCTCCAAGATCTTCAGTACATTCATAAGTAGTCTGCGGCTCCCAGAAATTTAATACTTTTTTTTTTTTCCTTCTTTTCTTTTCTTTTTTTTTTTTTTTTTTTTTTTTTTTTCTTGCTATGGGGGATGTGCGCTCACTTGGGAGAGACAGAGAGAGGAAAAGTGAGAAAGCACACTCCAGGGAGGGTGGCCATGCTGCCATTCCTTCTCGTCTAGTAACCTCCTTTCCCCTCTATCTTCCTCCCCTCTCCTCCATTCTCCTCCCTTCTTCTCCATCCTCCTACCCTCTCCTGCATTTTTTGAGATTTTGGACATGCACCAGAACATGGACCCTGTGTGATTCTCAAGCTGTCAGGCCTGGGACAGACTCACACAGTTGGCCATGTGGGCTCCAACCACCTTAACAATCATACCACTGTCTGACCCTCTTATCTTTTTCTTAGGTTTTTGCCATAGACTATGCATGCTTACTGGAGACAGACACACACACACACACACACACACACACACAGAGAGAGAGAGAGAGAAATCACCCCCTCAGGGTGATGTCCATACTACTCTTCCCTCTGCTCTGTTCTCTTCTCTGGATTTTGGATGGACATGCACACATATGTACCCCTCAAGCCACTGGATCTGGACTCAAACCACAGATGGCCAGGTGGGAGTCCAGTGCCTTAACTATCATGCCACCTGCTGGCCCCAGGCCCCACATTTTCACACAGAATTTTCTAATACCAAAGCTACACGTGGTTGCCCAACTTCATAGTCTATTCATTTTCAACTCCAGGCCATTTCAACTTCCATGTTAGATGTTTACTGACAATTGCTACTGAGTAGATGACTCTTTAATGATTCTTAAATATTTTGACATTTCTAGAACAGAAAACATAAAAGCCTTTCTCTTACAACAGAATTTCCAAAGTTTTCAGAAAGTATAAATGTCAGCTCATGCCGCACTAGCAGGAATAGTCACGGCGCCATTGTCTCCTGTCTCCTCACCCCCTCAGTAAAGGACATCTACACTTCAGAGCAAGGAAATGGCATTATTTTTTCAAATGAGTATGTGATTATTTTCTGCTCCATCACATTGGAAAAATATTCTCTGTAAGGGAAGGATTTTAATCTGTCTTGTTTACTAGTATGTTTCTATACTAGTAGGTAAAGTGTATATTATTTATATTAGATCTATATTATTTCTCTAACACAATGTAGCCAATTTTTTTAAGGCTTCTGAAGTTCTTTGTTAAATTTTTCTTTTGTCATTTAAGTCACTGGCAACTTTTTCCTTATTTATTGATTGCTAAGCCAATATGCTTTCATTGGTTCATACAAATAGCAAAATTTGAAACATTTAGCAGGTGAAGGTGGCATAAAAGCTACATAATTAATTTTTTATTTTCAACAGGTTGTGATTTCGAGACTTCCCAGCCCCATTCCTCTTATCATCAGGCCTAGCAATAGTGTAACTCATTGGATACCAAATAAATCAGTTACTTTTTGGTACTGTTTTTATGAAGGACTCTTGTTTTCTGTTTCCTACATTGCTTTTTTTCCTCCAATGTTAAATAGCAGCATATTCACTTTCTGTTTACATTTTAAACTAATATTGTCTTACAAAGAGTGTAGAGCAAAAGAAAACAAACCAGCCAAATACCATCACGCTGGAGAACAGCTTAATTGTTCAGTACACTTGATGTTTCCCCTCCGAAAGCCTGGAGCAATATTCAAAATAAAATCCTTTATTAATTTCATTGAGTACACCTCATGCTTCATATTCAACTTTCAGAACCTCGAATGGACTTCAGTCCGAAAGACATTCAGCGAGGAAGGAAAAGTCCAAAATGCCACCATTGCTTGCATCAGCCCTGCTCAACGTCCGGTTCACGGCCTGAGCCCCGGCCGGGGTTCCAGCTGCCAGGAGCCAGTCTGAGGGCACAGGGCATGTTCCCTACAACCCTCAGGGGAGCCTGTGAAGGGGCTCCAGAGGAATGTCCATCACCTGGTTCTGTTTCCTTGACACTAGGCAAATTATGTGATTTTTCTTGATTGAAATTCTTGTGAAATTTAATACATGACCCTCAAAACACATAACTGATAGAGAAACAATGTGGATCATAAAGAAATATGCATGCTGCTCATTCAATCTTCACTCCTAATTGGTTTGTAATGTCTAAGCTCAGGCCTGAGGCTGATCTCTTGGGGTCATACTGCAGTCACTCCAATCTGGTCGAAGTTTGCAATGGCCGAGTTCTATACCTTCATTTGTTTGTTGCGTTTTCTCCAGACTGCCACCTGTTCTACTTGGACCTTTCTAAAAGTTTCTGGCAAGTAGAACTCAGCAGGCAAGAGAGACACAGATGCATCTCTCTGCATTTTACATTTATTGTTTGTTATAAGAATCATTTTAAGATGAACACAGACACACACACACACACACACACACACACACACACCACAAAAGTAGGGCTCCCAGGTTTGTAAGTAGAAGAGTTAGAATTTGACGTCACCCAGTTCATTTTTCCGCCTGTTCTAACCGCTCTGCACATTACTCTTTTCTGTATACTAAACGTGATTTTCCACTCATTTGGACCTACCACATCTCATATCATTTATCTTTTTTTTTGTTTGTTTTTGAGAGATTTTTCACTGTAGGGCGCGTGCGCTCGCCAGACAGACAGAGAGAGACATAGAGAAAGAAAGCGAGAAATCACCCCCCAGGGGGGATGGTCACACCGCAATCCCTTCTCCTCCATTCTCCTCTCGGGATCTTGGGCACGCACGCACACGCGCCCGGCGTGAGTTTTAAGCCACTGGGTCCGGGACACGAACCGCGGTCGACTACGTGGGAGGCCAGCGACATAGCCATTACGCTAACTGCTGGTTCCCTCATATCATTTATCTTGATACAGATGCTAGCTCATTCTATCTAGGCTTATTTTTAGTTATCAATTTTTTAATTCATTGCTTGATTCTGACCTTGAAATTCCATAGGATGTTGTTCCCCAGAATTCCTGTCTGCTGCACAAAATAAAATCAGAGCGACTAGCCCATTTTTCCATGAGTACCAGGTCCCGTGTACCTGTTGTCCTTCTTCACTGGCTCAAGGAGGAGTCTCAGACATCATTCTCAGGTCATCTGGCCAGGGGCTTTGAGACCCTTCTTCTGTTTTTTGTTTGTTTGTTTGTTTTGCTTTTCTTTCTTTTTTTTTTTTTTTTAGAAAAGGGATGTCTTTTTTTCGCCCGGCGTGAGTTTTAAGCCACTGGGTCCGGGACACGAACCGCGGTCGACTACGTGGGAGTCCAGCGACATAGCCATTACGCTAACTGCTGGTTCCCTCATATCATTTATCTTGATACAGATGCTAGCTCATTCTATCTAGGCTTATTTTTAGTTATCAATTTTTTAATTCATTGCTTGATTCTGACCTTGAAATTCCATAGGATGTTGTTCCCCAGAATTCCTGTCTGCTGCACAAAATAAAATCAGAGCGACTAGCCCATTTTTCCATGAGTACCAGGTCCCGTGTACCTGTTGTCCTTCTTCACTGGCTCAAGGAGGAGTCTCAGACATCATTCTCAGGTCATCTGGCCAGGGGCTTTGAGACCCTTCTTCTGTTTTTTGTTTGTTTGTTTGTTTTGCTTTTCTTTCTTTTTTTTTTTTTTTTTCAGAAATGGACTGTCTTATTCCAGTCCGGTTGCTCTGACAAAATACCATAAACTGGCAAGTCCCAAAACAGCAGAGATTTATTTGTCACAGTTCTGGAGGCGGGTAGCCCAAGATCAAGGTATCAGCAGATGTGGTGGGTGGAGAGTGTCCTGCTTTCTGGTTCACAAACTTTCCTTCTAGCTGTGTTCTCACAACATGAAAGGATCAGCTGGCTCTCTGGGGTCCCTTTCATAATGGCACTGATTGCCTTAGTGAGAATGGAGCCTTCAGGACCTCATTACCACCCAAAGGTCCTACCTCCCATTGCTATCACAGTGGAGATTAGGGTTCACTGTAAAACTTTGCGGGGTGGGGGACACACATTCACATTACATCATGGATTTACATACTATGTAGTGTTTTGCACATCTGGCTTCCCTCTGGTGATGTAATGCTTTTGAGATGTTTCTATGTTGTTGCTTACTAGTTTCTTCTTCAGTGTTACTCAGCAAGAGCCCATTGTATGGATACTCCTGAATTAATCTTGTAACAATGTGAACACAGGAGTCTCTATTATCTAACATTATGCATATATGGTATCCACCTACCTTTCTATACAAGGGGAGGGTAAGATGATGCCTATGGAAAGCAGAAAGAAGGAAAAAAACACATTTGTTTTATTGCATTCTATGAGCTGCGCTCATGCTATAATATTCTATGAACACATGGTATGGTATTCTATGATCATATCATTTACACAGCAGTTTATATTTTATGGTTTCCCACATCTTTTCTTAAGCTGTGTCACATGGAAGTTACAAACTAAGTTAAGTAAATCAGAGGTTGAAAGCCACATTGACAAAGATGAAGACTGTGGGGACCAATGAATGGCTTACTGGTTAACATTGCTAGACTCCTACATAGTCAACTGTAGTTCAAGTCCCAGACCTGGCAGCTTAAATGGGCCTGTGCATGCATGTCGAGAATCCTGAGAGGAGAATGGAGGAGAGCAGATTGCCATGTAGCCACTCCCATACTGGGTTGGGGCTTTCTGTCTCTCCAGTGAGCGTGCATGCCCTATGGTTAATCATTAAGATTACAGTGGTAGTAATAGCACGTTTGCTGAAATTCTACTGCCTAGCATATATTATACAAACTGTTTCCATCTTTTAATAATGCTTGATACTTATAAAATTACTTCTATATTTGTGTAATATATTCTCATTTTACAGATAGAAGTACTGAGCATTGGGAGGTTAAGATCACATAACTAGACTGGCTTAGATTTACACCAGAGCTTGTTGACTTCAGAGCATTAAGCCTAAAGTCTTTTTCTAGTCTGCTGTTTGATAAATAAAAACACTGGGACTGAACTCCCGTGCCATTGCTTTTGTCACAGTCGCTTCCCTTTATAGGATGACAGAAAGGCACAGCCTGTGTTGCAGAAGAAAGTAAAGGGAGAAGCACGCAGGGATCACAAACACACACACACGTCTATACACACATACATACGTGTGTGTCTATATTCACATGTGTAATTACAGTCATATATATGATTTTTTATTCTGTATTTTACATTTTATTTTAGTGTCAGAATTTGTTAGATGAATTAAGTTACTCAGCCACAAGAAACAAGGAGAGCCTATCATTTGATTCAAAATGGATGACTATAGGGGACTAAATGTTAAGGGAAGTAAACCAGACTTTGAAAGGTACACACTGTATATCCCTGCTCAATGTGTACTGAGGGTCTGCACTCTATGACAGAAATGGAAAGATCTGAAGATATGAAAGTAGAGAGGATAAGTGCATCTACCAGAGACAGTAAGAGGGGAGTGGGTGGTAGAGAGTGGGTGTTAGTAGGTGGGAGAGGTAACAGGAAGGAACACTTAACAGGCAAAAGAATGTAAAGTTCTCTGTGGAAGAAACTCTAATTTTTGCTTCATAAAAGTAAAGATACAAATCTTTACTATATTTGTGTTGGTTACATGGAAAAATTTTTGAAAACCTTCAGGAAAAACTTTAAAAATAGAGAGTGATTTACTGACTCCATGTCACCGTCTCTTTCACTATTAATTTTAACTATGAGAAATTCATTTCAAAGCTGTTATCATTTATGACCTGAACAGTAATTGGGAGATACCTCTATCTTTATATCATGTAAAATGCCAAAATATAGACTAACAGTGGGATTTTTGTACATTTCTAACTTGACATAGACCATTCATTATTCCTTGGTGAAGTCAACTTGACTTTTGAAAAGATGTGAAGATCATCTGGATATTATTATTATTATTATTATTATTATTATTATTAGTGGCTTATGGTCTTCAACAATTGGTCTTTTAAAATTTTTATATATCACTCCAACTCAATACCTCCTTCCATTTTATTTTTGTACCTAATGAAATACAGAGATGAAAAAGAGTGTTTACTTTATTGAGCACATATTTTGCAAAGTGCTTCATTATCGTTCTTGGGGGGGGGAGATAAATCATAAAGTATAAAGAATACGCCCTGTGCAATTTATACTGTCCTGTCTATATTAGTTTATCTGCCACCAGGAATTGTGCACATTGAAAGTAAGTAAGTAAGTAAATAAATAAATAAATGAAATCTACTGGCAACAAAGATCCCTGTTTCTCATCTCATAAAAGTCTGTAGAATAGTTTAAATTTTATGTAGTAAATCAGCCTGCTTAGTCTCTATTCCAAACAGTCCCGAATACTGAAAGTCCCTTATTCTCCAAGTTTAATTATTTGATAATTCATGTTGTCATGTTAGAAGTTCTTAAATCTGAAGCTGTGTACAAAAAAAAAAAAAATGCATTTTGCTTTCAGTAGTCATTTATTATTTAAAATGCCAGGCAAGATTTAGCAAAAGCTTCTCCCAGGGAGACACAACATAAAAGAGACAGAAAAGTTGCATTTCAATACATTTTGTGTTTTTTAAGAATACAGAACTTTACACAGGTGACTGCATGAAAGGGCATTGAGACCTGGTTTGCAGCGTATAAAGTAACTGGACCTGAAAATTCTTATTCCTATACCAGCACTTGCTTACAGTTTGAGTGCGGGGAGCATCGGTAGCTGTTGTAAGGTGTATGGCTTATTTATTGTAAGTATAATGGTTCTTCTGTGCAATTTATAGGGCAGGTTTGAGGCTTACGTTTTGAAGAGTATAATAACTACTTGAAATTAAATATAAACTCTATTAAAAATGTAAATATTGCTGAGTTGAGGAATGTTATTATTATCTCTTTACTGGCTTCAGATTGCATATAATCAAAAAGCTGAGGCATATTGTGCCTATTCAAATTGATTTTTTATCTTCAGATAAAGTCCCCATGATAACAGAAATGGTGCCTCCACTAGAAAAGGAGTTCACTATCTAGATTGGTGGATTTCATCTTTGTAAGAACCTCTTCATCCTCTGGTAAAGTGAAAATGTGAATTACACATTCCTTAAGGTCTCCTTCATTTCCATTCACTCAAAGGTCTGTAACCCATATTCATGAACAATGCCACCATTTTCTCAGATTAGCTAGTATACAGAGTGCAAAGTCTTAATAATAATAATATCCTGGGCTAAATTGAAGAGGAAGGGATGATGAAAAATCGAACCAGCAACAATAGCAACTGTAATTATGGCAGTGTTTGATTCAGGTTCCCTCATTCAGTGTGAGAGTTCAGACATAAATATTACCATCTCAGCTTAGGATAAAACCGAGTTGCAAGTTGTTAAAGTGCCTTGCTCAAGGTCACAGATATGGAGTGAGTGGTAAGAAGGGGATTAAACTAGTGTCTCATTTTTCGCAGTGTGTCATTTCACCACTTTATCCTCTTTCCTCTAACTGTTCCATTGCTAACCTCTATTGTAGAGTCCCATTCTTTGGGGAATTTAGACACTTGCAGATAATAATTTGATTTTCCTATTTACTTCATAGAAACATCATTTCTAATTATTTTGAGAGTTTTCAAGGCAGATACTATCTCTCTTTTTTTCAGCTTTTCTGAGTTATTACTGACTAATAAAAGTTACATGTAATTGGGGACCAGCAGGTGGCGTGGTGGTTAAGGTGCTGGACACTCCCACATAGCCGACTACGTTCAAGTCCCAGACCTGGCGACTTCCTTTCTCCCTTTCTCTCTCTCTTTCTCTCTCTGTGTGTGTCTCTCTCTGGTCAAATTAAAATAACTGAATGAATCAATAAAATTAAATAAATAATTTTTAAAAATTACATGTAATTAAAGTACATGGCGTGATGTTTACATACCTGTGTAATCATGATAAGAATAACATGATTAAGCTCATTAACATACCTATCACCTCACATGACTCTGTGTGTGCTGAGTATACATGGATCTACTTTATTTTTTAGCAATGTGAATACATTATTATTAACTATAGTTACCATGCAATTTCTTTCCAGAATTTATTAATATTTAATCTGATAGTTTGCATTCTTTGCTCAAAATCTCCTATTTTCTCCACTTCCTGACTCCTGTTAAGCATTCTTCTATCTTCTACCCCCTGGGATATAAGGTGTTTGCTTTTCAAAATCTGAGTTACTTCACTCAGCATTAGATTTATATTAATCAATTTGGAGTTATTTTATTTATTTATTTTTATATATTTTGTTTCCATAGGACATGTGTGCATGCCAGAGAGCGACAGTAAGAGGAAAAGTTAGAAATCACCCCCCTCCCCCAGGAGGAATGGTCATGCTGTAACCGCTTCTCTTCCATTCTCCTCCTGGAAATCGGGCATGCACACACACATGCCTGGTGTGATTTTCAGACTGCTAGGTCTGGAACTTGAACTGTGGTCATGCGTATGGGAATCCAGCACCTTAAATACCATGCTGCCTGCTGGCCCCAACGTATGTTCATACTAATGTCTTATAATCAGCTGTATTTCTGTGGAGTCAGTTACAGTGTCTTCTTTTCCATATTTATTTCAGTTTTCTCCATTTTTCTTAGTCTAGCTAAGAGTTTTTTAAGCTTTGTTTCTATTTTAAAAAATCAACTCTATTCATTGGTTTGTTTTGCTGATCTGTTCTATTTACTTTTCTAGGCTCTATTTCACTTATTTCTGCTCTCATCTTTCTCTTTCTGCTGCTAGCTTTAGGCTTCGATTGTACTTTGTCTCCAACTTCCTTAAGGATTAATGTTCAGTCATATTGTATATGTAATATATATGATCTACGTACATGTTATCTATATTATATATGCATATGCACGTATATAAATATATAGTTTCCAACATCTATACATGTTTGATGATTTGACCTTTTTATCATTACATAATGACTTACCTTCTCTTTTGTCACAGTTTGTGACTTCAGGTCTATTCTGTCTCATGTAAGTGTCGCTACACCTGTTCTTTTTGTTTCCATTTGTATGGAATGATAGAATGTCTTCCTTTTTTCTTTCTTTTTTTAAAAAAAATATTTATTTATTTTACATTTATTCACTGAACATCATCCCCGTTTACAATATGTGCTTTCCCATCCGGAATACACTGTATAGTGGCTTAATCATACATGCTATCATCAACAAGTAATTTTCCATGTCTCCCTCCCATTTCTCACCCTCTGCCATTTCCCACCCTCCTCCCCCACTGTCTCTGGTGTTTACAATTGCTTTCCATTCTCCCCTCAGACACAATTTATTGATTCACAAAATATTTTAATTAATCTAACTACTTTCAACAGCAACAACATATATATATATATATATATGTATCTGTAAACACGTGTTTGACTTCAGGCATGAAACTATGTGAGTAGAATGCATATACTATAAGTAGCACCTAGCTGAGGCTATATAGCTTACTGTAGTCATTAAATACATATTTTTAATATTTTTTTAATTTCAAGAAAGGTAGTTTTAACTTTAATAAATCAAAATCAAATAATGTTAAGAGAACTTTGCTTAAGACTTAAAGTCCAGAAGCAGGCTAGGATTCTGTTCAACTAGTAGGTAAATGAACATGTTGACAACTCAAGAGAAGACAACTTAATTCTGGAAAGCAAAGCATAGAAGATCAGTGAAGTTTTAGTCAAAGGTCAATAAACTCTATGTCCATAGATGAGTCTCGTGTACTTAGTCTATCTTCTGTTGTGGTCCGATCCTTTCATTTAAATTCTGGAAGATAACATTCAGTTCCATACTGGTCCCTGTCATTAAACTGGCCATTTTCTTAGTTGTTTTTCAACTCCTATTTCTGTGTGTCTGACTTTAGTTTTCCTGATATAGCAATCTCATCAGAATGTCTTTCTTCTGTTCTTCAGTTTTGGAATGTGTCCTGAAAAGACAAGCAATCCTCTTAGCATAGGTCAGAGAGGTAACATATAGTTAGAACTTGTTTCGCCTATTTGTTTGCTTGTTTTTAATCCATTTATCTATTCTGTGCTTTTTAAATGATGAATTTAGTACATTTACGTTTAAAGTTATTATTGATAGGTAAGAGCTTATTACGGTGCAGTGTGTTCCTCAGGTTGCCAGATTTGAGACTCAGACTGCGGTCTCAGCCATGTGGAGATCCAGCTGCCTCCACCGCCATGCCATGTCTAGCCCCTGACAGTGGTTTTTATCATTATTGTCATTAATTTTTCTTGCAGGAAAAAAGTAAGGGTAATGTGTGTATTTAGATAGTTTTTTAAACCTCTTCCTTAATTAAGACTTGTAATAGTTATTTTCTATTATAAGTATTTTTAAAAGTTCATTCTTTTTATAATTATCATACTGTATTACATTTCTAATTTGAACAGTTATCTTCACCAATACCATTAAATATTAAATATATTTTGCAAACAAATATGTGCCTTCATATGATATTCTTAATCATAAAACATTCATTTTGGCTAAAATGACATTAAGTATTAATATCTTCAGTAGTCAATATTTAATATATGTGTGTCCTACCTAAAGTTGAGATTATTTTCTTAAAATATTTATGATTTCTTTTACCTGTTCTGTGTGAACTACATAATAGTTCTGGAAATTCAAATTGTCCTCTGTTTCTACTAGGCTTGTGTAGATATATTATTTTATTACAATCATCTTATACTCCATCTTATTCAAATTTCAAAAATAAATATCTAAACATCCCTGCTTCTGTACCTATATGGAATTTTTGTGCATTCATCTAGCAAAATTAAGATGCATTTTTTTTGACATCTTAACCTCTGTGAACGTGGACCATGTCTTTTAAACAGTGTCATCTTATAGTTACTGTTAATTAGCTATTAACCGTAACATAGACATCATGGTCCATGAATTCACAAACATCAAGTGCAGCAACGTCAGAATTTCAAAGAACTTCCAGAAACAGTACAAGAAAATACTTTTAACCCCAATTATCATATTGACTGTAGAGAGGGGATGAGCGAGGTGACAGATCATACGTTTTAGGCAACTTTCAATAAGTAGGAATATAGGGCCGGCAGGTGGTATGGTGGTCAGAGTGGCTGGATTCCATTTGGCTGACTGTGTGGTTCAAGTCCATGGCTTGGCAGCTTGAGGAACATGCCAGATGCATGTGCACACATGCCCAAATTCCCAAAAGAGAAATGGAGAAGGGATTGCTATATGACAAATCTCTATGATTGTGCTCTCTCCCTTCTTTCTCTCTCTGTAGCTTGCTGGTGAGAGCACAGTTTCTCTAGCAAATTAAAATGAAAAGACAGGAATATATGTAGTACATATTACAAATTTATCTGGATAGTTTTTTAGCTCTTTATAAATTATTTTAAGAAGTTCAGCAACATTAATACTGAAGCACAGAGGAATATATTATATGGATAAAACATCGGGTTGGCAACTCTGAGTTGAAAGGTATTAAAAAGAAGAAAACTTAAAATGTATAAAAACTGCAATAATAATTTAACTAATTTATTTTTACTAACCTTAAAGAGCTCATCAGGGATCAACAAATGGCATTGGGATTGGAGTCCTCCCATATGACCAACCATGGTTCAAGTCCAAGATCTGGTGACTTGAAAAATCTCACCAGGTGCATGTGTGTGTGTGCCCAAGATCCCAGGAGGAAAATGGAAGAGAAGGGATTACAATATGATCATCCCTTCTGGGGGATGATTTCCTGATTTCCCACTGTATCTGTGTCTGTCTGTCTGTCTCTCTTTCTCTCTGGCAAGAGTATGCACCTTAAGGCAAAAACCTCTTTAAAACAATAGCTTTTTAATTAGTTATACATTAAGAATTCTACATATTAAGAGCAATGTATTGGAACTGCATTGGAAAAGCTCTATATTTCTTTTTCTTTTCTTTTCTTTTTTTTTCTTTTTTTTTTTTTTTAATTTGTTAGTGCTCTCAGTGGAGAGAGAATGAGAGAAAGTGAGAAAGCAGTCCCCATGAGGCAAGGCCACACAGAAATTCCTTTTCCATTTTTCTTTTTAGGTATTTGGGCACTGTGCATACACACATACCTGGTGTTTTTCAAGCTGCTCCTCCAGGCTTCAGACTTACTGGTTGGCCATATGGGGATCCAGCTTCCTTAACCACCACACCATTGGCTGGTCTGAGTTCTGTGTCTCTTAGCAGTATATAGTAAGTGGTACATTTTATAACTAACGGTGATGTAGGTCCACTGAAACAAGGTCTTCTTCAAATATTCACCACTTTATAAGAACATACAGTCCTCCAGGCCAAACACCACGTATTGTTGCTCATCCTTGCATTCTTCTTGACAAGAACAACACTTGGCCCAGAGAGAGAGGAAGTAAATAAACACGTGAATACATAAATTAAATATTCATTTATGTGTGTATAGCTGTCTCCAATAACAGCAAAAACTCTTTTTAGTTTATTTATTTTATATCCATTCACTGTACATCATTACAGTGTACAAAATGAATTTTCCCATTCAGAACACACTGAAAATCGGCCCCATCAAAAATATTCCTATAACCATTATCTTCAACAGATAATTTTTCACTTTGTGCTTTTTAGCTGTTTTACTTCTTCCTTTTTCTCCTTGATCCCCTCCCTCTCACCCTGTGTCATTTCCTACCCTCCTCCCACACTGTCTGGTGTCCACGATTGCTCTCCATGCCTTTATGTTGTCCAGTATTTCAGTTTGCCCTGGAGACATTCAGTATATATTAGGTGGGGCCATACAATGCCTCTCTTGTGTAGTCTGATTTGCTTCACTTAAGAGTAAATCTTTCTTTCTCTATCCTCTTCTCTTCATATTTGTCCACTTTTGTATCAAGAGCTAGGATCTAATTTTTTTTAATGACTTAGTATTCTGTAGTGTATATATGCCACACTTTTTCAATCCATTCATCTGTTCATGGACATTTAAGTTGGTTCCATTTCTTAGCAAATACTCCTGATTGGTTTTTTTGTTGTATATATTGGGAAATTACTGAGTCCCTATTATATCAGACATTTAGGATATAGAAAAATATATATACTTCCTGCCCACAGAGAGCTCAGGGTCTAAAAAGTAAATAGTTCTATATACAGAAAGATACAGATCTTGAATGCTATAAGAGAAATGTAATGGAAATCTGATAGAAACATAAAAAATGATACAATAAATGCTGCTAGTTCAGTAAGGAAAATTCCCTAGAAGAAGAGGATCTCAAGTTGAGACTTTAATGAAAAGGAGTTTTCACAGTGAATGAAGTATGGTGGCCTCTCCAAGTACCAGGATAGTCATACAAAAAGCAGGTGGAACAATAAACAGCTGAGAAGTCAAGGTAACAAAAGCCAAGGATGAATGTATAGCAAAATCAGAAGTGCAAGGGGATGTACCTTGAGGCAGACAAAGAGCTAGCTGTGGAGACTTTTACTGCATAATAAATCTGACAAATTTATAATTTACAAAAATATTCTCCAAATGATATAATAGAAAATCTGCGCATGCCCAAGATCCCGAGAGGAGAACGGAGGAGAGGGGATTGCGGCATGACCATCCCCGCTGGGTGGTGATTTCTCGCTTCCTGTCTCTATGTCTCTCTTTGTCTGTCTGGCGAGCACATGCGCCCTATAGTGAAAATCTCTCAAAAAAGAAAAAAAAAAAAAGAGAAATAGTCAGAATTCCTGGGAAGGTTGATTGAGAAAATGAAAAGGGAAGAAACAACTACCAAGTCTACATCTAAAAATAATAATCCATTTGCATTTCTCCTCAGAGGCCATTTCAATTTATTCATTTATCCTTTTGTTATTTTCAGTGATTTATTATCATTGCTTATTTCTAAGACATAGGCATTTGACCCTGAGAAGAACAGGTAATTTATTTTTGAATGTGAATAGAAGATTAAGTAAAGAGGTTTATGATGTTGATATTTGCATGCTGATAAATGTGTCAATAAATGGGAAAGTTCATCACCAGAATGTCACCTTTGAAGTGTCATATCATATGGACATTGTTAGAGATAATCACCACTGCGTGCACCAGGAGTCAGGCAATCAGGCTAGGCTATTGAGATCCCAACAGTCAAAGGTTTTTCACATACATTTTGATCTGTTCTCTCTATGGTATTTCCTGTGATATTCACAATAGAGGATGTAATTTACCTGTCAGCCTCCCCATCAGAAAGTAAGCCTCCAAAGTATGCCTCAGTTAATTTTTTTATTTCTCCTCAGTATTTTCCAATAGATATTAATAATTTTTGTAATTAATTGTATTTGTTACACTATTCTTGTAGTCTTACCATTTAAAACTTTACAACTATAAAAACAGAGGTATAGGTATAGCATAAGATTATTATATCTTGTGTATTTATTTCACCTAACTTTTAGTCTTTTTTTTTTTTTTAGAGAGAGAGATTTTTGCTTTGGGCATGTGTTTTATGCTCACTGAAAACACATAGAAAAAGTAGGAAATCATCTCCATGGGGATGGACATGCTGCAATCCCTTCTTCATCTTCCTTCTGGGATTTTGGACATTCATGTACACACACGTGTCCAACATGAGTTTTAAGCCACTAGGTCCAGGATTTGAACCATGGTCGGCCATATGGGAGTCAGTGGCATAACCACTATACTACTCTGGCCCCTACCTAACCCTTATTCTAAAGGCAATTTTTCTTAACCACTCTAAGTACATGTCATGATTTGCATATATTTTTAAAGCATGTATCATGATTTTTATGGCACTTTATGCGTCACCTTTGTAGTTTTCTCATGTTCTAGACAGGTTTCTTGCTGATCAACAACACTTATCCTCTTTTGTTATTGGTGTTTTTTTGTTTATTTATTTTATTTTATTTTGTTTGTGGTTTTCTAGTAACTGATGACTCAAGTTCTCTGCTATCAGGTGCTGTAGCCAATTCAATGTAGGTACACACAGCTTTCAGCCTAGGCCCATAACAACCTCTCTTTTGAACTTTGATGCAGATGAGAAGAGTGACCTTGGAACTCAGGTCCTGAGGAAAGTAGTCTGGGTGCCTCAATTTTCTATAGGAGACAAAGCACTGTGTTCACACTCAGTGGCCAGGAACACCTGCATTGGGCTGTTAGGAGTGAGAGTCATAGGTATATGACCTTAAACCACTCACATGATGGCGTTGTTTTTGTGGAATACTACAATCAACCAAAATGTCCAAGAACAGATGAGTGGATTGAAAAACGGTAGCACATGTACTCTATGAAATATTACTCCTCATAATTAATTGAGACCCTAGCATTTGATATGAAGTTCACAAATATGGAAGATTTAATGCTAAGTGTAGTAAGCCAGACAGGCATCATATGTTCACACTCAATACACATGTCTGAACTCTATAGCAGAAACTGAAAGATTGGAAGGTAAAATAGCAGGGATGCTTATGGTAGATACTAGAGACAGTATAGAAGAGCTTATGGTAGATACTAGAGACAGTAAAGAAGAGGGTGAGTAACACAAGGTAAGAGGGAAGAGATCAGGGAAAACAAAGATAGAAAATATTTAATAGACACAAAAATTAAAAGTTGTCCATTGTTGATAATGTATTTGGTTATGTTTTTTTACTTGAGTAATACATCCTATATCATGATGAGAAAAACCATGTGGTACACTGTGAAGACACATAGTGATCAAATGTAAATAAAAATAAATTAAACTCATTGTATAATGAAGTCATACAATAGGTTGCTCTATTTATCAAAATTATAATGCATTTATGTTTATAACATTGAAACAATTAGAGCAACAGAAGAGGAACAAGTGATGAAGTGAAAGTCCAAGTCAAATTAAAGGTTTAGACATGCAATCTTAGGAATGCCAAAAGAAGCTGAGACAGAAAAAACTAGCAATAAAAACTACTGGGATGTTGGAAAAGTCATGACACATTTTGCACAGAAAAAGAAAAATACATCATGACTTTTGATACCCTAACAGTTCCTTATTTGTTAGAAATGAAGTGGGTAATGTCAAGTCACTGTAGGTAAGTATAAAGTTATATATCCTCATAAAGAGGAAGGCACTAGTGAAAACTCTTTCTGCACATATACAAGTTTTATCTTTAACATTACTGAACTGTACTATAAATAATATACACATTCCTGAATAATTTTGTCTTCTGAAAAAAACATAAAAACAAAAACAACAACATAACTTAAGGGAAAAGGAAAGTTCTGAAAGAACCATTTAGAAGCAATATATCTTCATGAAAAATATACTACAGTACAATACAATATCAACACCAACACAGTAAAAAAAGTGTGATGCTACAAAGTAATAAAAATGCTACATAATATATTGGTATTTACCACTAAAATAGAAGTTGCTGCTCTCACTGCCAGGTGAGTGAAAACAAGTTTGAACCTATTCAATTATAAAGAATGAACAAAAAGCACAGAGAATTATACAGAAAGTAGTTGCAAAACAGAACAGGGAGTGTGTTCAAACTGAACCAAAGCAAAAAACAGTGAACAAACATCATGTAAAATATTTAGTAAAATAACTCATTGCACTGGAACTTTTGCTCAGCTGCTTAGTGAACTTTGTATTCAACTGCTTTTACTTGAGAAGCATGAAAGTATAAAACACACAATTGCAATAGAAAAAATTGTTAACGAACCAGCTTGATTTCTTTGTTATATTGACGCTCACATCCTATAAGCAAATTAAATATTAGTCATTTTGAAGAATAGAAACATGTAACAAAGCAGAAGAGACTTTACTAAGTCCATTACTAAATTCTTTTTTAGTGCAAGCACCCAACTATTATATCTTTTCAAACAGTAGCTCAGATGCACACATGGAAAGTTTTCAAATCTTTTTAAATTTTATTTCATTTTTTATCTTTTTAAAATTTTATTTCCAGTTCTTTTATATATTCAATCATGTTATTTAGCTTGCAAAGTGAATACTCCAACATGTGTACATTTCTCCCCAGTCCAGTTGATAATAATATAGTTATCTTCAAAAGATAACACCCTATTTCTTTGTCCTAGTAATGTTCTGCCTTCCTGTTTTTCTCTTTAATGTCCTTCCTTAAACTCTGCTCCTTCACTCACCCTCTTCCCACACTATATCTAGTATTCACAAACATTTATTGTGTTTCTATGTCATTTAGTCATTCAGTTTCAGTCACAGAGTGTGGATACTCAGTATACATTAAGTGGGGACATACCATGTCTCTCCTTCATAGCCTGGCTTGCTTCACTCAGTAGTAAATCGTCCATTTTCATCAACTTTCTGAAAAAAGCCAGGGTCTTGTTGTTTTTTATAGCTGAGTATTATTCCATAGAGTATATGTGCCACACTTTTTCAACCATTCATTTGTTTATGGGCACTTGGGTTCCGTATCTTAGCAATTGTGAATAATACTGCAATAAACATTGATATGCAAGCACTTTTCCAATTAAGAATTCTTCTGTCCTTTGGGTAGATACCAAGAAGTGGGATTATTGGATCACATGGTATTTCTATTTGGAGATTTTTTAGGAATCTCCAAATTGTTCTCCACAGTGGCTGGACCAATTTACATTCGCACCAGCAGTGTAAGAGAGTTCCCCTTTCACCACTTGCTGGCCAGCACTTATCATTTTTTTTTTTTTAATCTTTGTCATTTTGACTGGGATTAGGTGATATCTCACTGTTTTGATTTGCATTTCTCTTACAATGAGGTTTGTTGAGCATTTTTCATATGCCTTTTGGCTATTTGTATGTCATCCTTAGAGAGTGGTTTTTTCAACTCATTCTTCCATCTTTTAATAAGGTTGGTCATCTTTTTTTGGAACAGCTGCATGAGTCCCTTATGCATTTGGGTTTCTGGTTATCAGTCCCTTATCTGATGCATAGTTTACAAAAGTATTTTCCAATTCTGAGGGCTGTCCAATCACACTAATTACTGTGTCTTTTGCCATGCAAAAACTTCTTAGTCTGATGTAATCCCACTAAAATCTTGTGAATATGTCAAAATCCACAACATACAAGCTGGTGGAAGCATCGTCTAGGCTGGTAGAATAGTATATGCAATCACATGAGTCATGGAGAAAATCAAGGCAGAGCTGACTCTGTAGAGTGTATAAAATGCAATGAGGGATGTACCAGGAAGGGAAATGGAAGAGTTTAGGGGCATATGAAGTTGGTCTAGGTGCATTCTCTAGACACCACAAAGCCTTAGGGAATATCTGCTATTTGAAGTGATGTGACTGTCACCTTGCCCGAGGAGACTAACTTCCATGGCAGAATAGATACATTACAGATGACAATAATTAGGCAGGTATTGGATTGTTCAGAGATAAAATTATAATGAGTGTGAAATAGAGCAGTCTCAGTAGAGATGTAAACCTAGTGACAGGAGAGAGATTTTAGAAACTAAAAATTATTATGTGGGTTGTAGCCTTTTGGAGTTTCTTGATCTACTCATGCTCACATAACAATTCTGTATTTTCAAGTAGAAGGCTGGTTGGAGGAAGGAATCAACTATGCTGACATACTTAAACAACAACAGACTCCTAGTACATGCTCAGGATTTACAATGCTGAATTGCAGATTCTTCTGTAATCAACACTGTAATTGTATGATATGAATTTGGTATACAGGAGACTCTCAAGTGTCTCCAGGATGTGAAGTTAGCAGACATGGATGATGATCATCTAGATCTTTTAGTCCATTGTAGGTTGTAAAACAGTGATATGTTATCCTTCTTCACTTACCAGCTGTAATATTTATGTAAATGAGAAATTTACCAGAACAAGTTTTATGTGTACCCTGTTGACTAGTTTATATAGTGAAGGCATCTTATATATTTCCCTGTTGCTGAACTTGGTGGCTTGAAAAATACACTGGATATATGTGCATGTGTGCATGCCCCAAAATCCCTAAAGGCAAAATGGAGGAAAGGAATTGTGGTGTGACCATCCCCCACTGGGGGTGCTTTCTCTCTCTCTCTCTCTCTCTCTCTACTAAGAATGTGTACCCTCCAGCAATTTAAATAAAAAGAATGATAATACAATCACTTTTTAGCATGCTCAAATGATAACCAACATTTTTCAAACTCACTATAGCTTCAACTACTTAAAATGTTACATATTCTAGTTCATTTTATTTTTTTTAATCTTTGGGTCAATTAGAAATTTCTTTGATTGGTTCTTAAGTCCTTAGATATGACTTTTCCACTCTTTCATACTGCTCTTATCTTCAGGAATGTCCAGATAGCCCAAGCTTATCCTCTGATGGTCCTACCCCCCAATCCTGCTTCCTTTCTAAGGGAAAGGTATGTCAGATTCTACAATTTAGGTATTAGTAGAACAACTTCTATTTCTTAAATAAATAAAAACCTAATTTTGGGGCCAATGAGTGATGTGGTTCTTGGGCACTGGAGTCTGACATGAATGAGCACAGTTCAAGTCCTGGACCCAGCAGCTTGAAAACCACATCAGGAACATGTGTTTGTGTGCCCAGAATCCCAAAAAGAGAGTGGAAAAGAGGAGACTCTAGGAGTGGCTGTCTCCCCTGAGGGGTGATTCTTCATTTTTCCTCTCTCTTTATCTCTCTCTCTTTCTCCAGCGTGTGCACATGCCCTGTGTCAAAAGCCTAATTAAAAAGAAAAAAAAAAGAATAGAAGAAATAAAAGAAAGAAACTAGTTTGAGTTGATTTTTCAGCTCTGTCGTTCAAAATTTACTGACTAATACAAACTTATTTATAGGATCTTTTATTTGCTCAAGATGCAATAGCTATTTGTAAGGTAGTACTTCTTGCATATAAAAGTGAATTGAATTATGAAACTATGCTTGCATATTTTATTTTGTGAGTTGAAAACGCACCTCATTATTAAAAATGATGTTATACTTTCCACTCTCACCTCCTTTGCTGCCACTTCAGACCCAACACTTGTTTATAGTAGCTGACTATCATATAAATATAATGAAGATAAGGAAACTTCCCTTTATTTCTCTCAAAAAAGGTATTATTTAAAAGCTAAAATGTTCTTGGTAGCATATACAACTTGTAACTGGTAAATTATCTATGTGAAGTTCCCTCAGAAAGGGTATTTCTTTGCTGAGTAAAAATGTAATGAAAAGGTCAATGTATCAATAGTTATTCTTTTTAAACTTTCCATTATTGTTAAAGCAGATGACAGTAAAATATTAATATACTTCTAAATTCTCTAAGAAATCATCAGGTTTCTTTTAAGCTTCTGCTAATTGTACAAATGTAATGCAGATATATTTTCATAAAATAATATTTGTGTTCTGTTATGAGACCAAATTATAAATGTGGACATGTGAACAAGTAATTATACTCCCTTGTTATGGAGAGGAATAATTTATCATTGAACTGATTGTTCCTCCAGGCTTTCTTAGAGTAATTTCTAGGTAATAAAAAAAGTGCAAAAATACACAGAAGTGAAAATTAGCCTCAAATAAAGACCTCCCAAGAAAAGCAATTGGTGTGTTTCTTCTCTCACATGCACAAATTCGGTTATCAGTACACAAATAATGAATGGTATCTAGATTTTTCCAAAGTAAATATTTTTCTGGGTTGGCACAGTAGATAGACATGTTTTATGCTTGGAGTCTGGACAGAATAGCTTTAAGATCAAACTTATGGATTATTAAATTGAAATGCTGCAGATGCTATAGGACATTAATGCAAAAGTTTAAGATAAGGAAGGAAAAAATAGAGAATGCTTAAATTTCAATTGTCATGGATTTAGAATCTCAATAGTCACCCCATCTCTAAAATAGTGTATAATTTTAACATTACCAATTTTCATGGGATTTAGAACTAAGAGAGGAAACCCACACAAGAATGTCAGACTATCAATAATTCAAACTGTGCTTTTTATTGGGTAGAAATTTTCATTTTTTTTGCAATATCTGAACATGTATTGAAGGAAGTGATTATATTCTTATTTAGCTATTTAGAAACCTGGCTGTGTTCTCAACATGACTTCTAGATTAGAGTTCTCTTTCTATATTGGTCAAAAGACAAGATTCTTCTCCCTAATTAAATTTCTTCTTTTATTTTAATTTACATTTATTAATTACATGTATCTTTACAGTGTACAACATTGCCTTTTTTCCAGCAAGAAAACCATACATATCAGTTAACACAAAGGCATTACTATATAATTATCATCAGCAAATAGCTTTTCATTTTTTTGTCAATTGAACATAGTTTTTATCTTCCCCTGTTCCTCTCGCTCCCTCCCTCTCTTACCCACTCCCACATGTGGTACAAAATGGATAAATATGAAAGAATTAATGTTTAGTGAAGCAAGCCAGACTATGAAAGAGAGACTTTGTATGTCTCCACTCAATATATACTGATTTTCTGTGCTCTATAGCAGAAACTGAAAGTTTGGAAGGTGTAGCAGCAGGGAGGCCATGGTGGATACTGGAGAGAGCAAGGATGGGGCTGACCGAGTCCAATGAGTTCCAAAGTTGCTCCCAGTCCCTGAGTGCAGACTCACCCAAGAGGCCCACCCAGACCAAGCTCTAGTCTTCTGGTGGGTGGGCAGGCACCGAGCCCAGGCTGCAGAGTGATGGGTGATGAGCCCTAAGAGTTCCACAGTTGCTCCCATGCCCCCAGTGTGGACTCATCCAAGAAGTCTGCCCAGACCTTGTAATATTTCTTTAAAATTGAGATGGGTTTATTTTACTTTCCTCCATTAATAGTTGTAAGGAGTGAGAACTCAGAGCAAATACACACATTTTAGATGAGCGGGCACAGGTGTGCAGACTTCCTAGTCCTAATAGGTCACAGTTGGTAGGTTACAGGCAAGGGAGAAGGTAGTCCAAAAGCTATAGACACACAGCATGGGTTTGGGCGTTTACATTTGAGTTCTAGATAGTGTTACTAGATAGTATTTCTGAGAAAATCTCTTTACCGATTTGGATCCCTTACCTTTATCTGAATAATGCATAAACTATTTCCCACTAAAAATTTTAGTGACTTTTGAACATTGGGCTCAGCCCATGTGCTGCTTATTGACCTGCACTGGCATTTACTGCACTTTACAGAACTTTTATTTGTTTTTTAGATTCATTTATGTATTTAATTCCATTTGTTGTTATTATTTTTCCATCTGATGAGAGAGAGAGAGAGAGAGAAAGGGAAAGTGAGAAAGGAAGTCACCTGGTCCAGGACTTGAACTATGGTCTGCCATGTGGGAATCCAGCACTTTAGCCACCGTGCCACCTGCTGGCTCCCACTTTACAGTACTTTTCTGCCTTTTTGTCTCTTCTTCAAGATCATCATCTTCTTGAGATAAAGAGCATGTTCCATACCTATCTACAGGATGTAGCCCACAATGCATTTATAATATAAACAGGGCACGTGTAAGTTTGGAATGAAATATAATTTGCTAAGAAAGAATTGAACAGTAAGACCTACTGAATTGTCTCATGGGTGGGAGAATGACTGCAATACCTACTGTACAGAATAATAGAAAATACAGGAAGTAATCACTGAAAAATGCTTTCAGAACAATCAGCCTTTTACTTTTCTGTGTCTTCATTAGGTCAAAATCTTATTAGGGTAGGGATGTTTTCTTACTTTTAAATTTTTTTATTACTATTATTCATACATTAAATTGCTATACATCATTTAGATTGTGAAGAGACTTGAGCATGATATTCACCTCTGTCCAGCCCAGTTGAGATCACACACACATCCTCATCAACAGATAATAAACCTTATCTGTGTCCCACAAGTGTCATTCTCACACCTAACATGGTACCTCATTCAAAGTAATAATTTAGAGAGTGTTTTTCAATTGACCTCAAGTTTGAAACATTTCTTTCTTTTTTGTTGAAAGTGAGAGTAGTTGTTATGTCTTCCATTCCACTCAGGAATTCAAATACATATAGATCTTGAGAGACTGGTCTTAAAATGTAGATGAAATCATAAAGGTATAAGAAGAGTCAAGATAATTTCAAGAAAGATGAATAAAGCTTACCTTACTATAGACCTCATATTAAAATGCTATTAATGCAGTGAGTATGATAGGGTACAGATTTGACTATAGGTCATTCTAATGAAAGATTTGAGACTAGAGTTCATGCTTATATAAAGTTTAAACATAATATGCATGTGATATATAATATGTATGATTAAGTAATATTTCAACTGAGTAGTGAAGAATAGATTATAGAAAAAAAATGATGTTTGATTAGTTGGGTCTCCATTAGGGAAAGCAGGGGAATTAAGTAAGACTAGGATTCTAGATGAATGAAAAAAGTAAAGGTAAAACAAAAACAAACAAACAAAAAACAATAAATAAAAACCTAAAACTTAAAATAAAGAAATGTGGGGAACCAGCAGTTGGCGTGATGGCTATGTTGCTGGACTCCCACGTAATTGACTGCGGTTTGTGTCCTGGACCCGGTGGCTTAGAACTCACGCTGGGCGCGTGTGTGTGTGTGTGCCCAAGATCCCGAGAGGAGAATGGAGGAGAAGGGATTGCGACATGACCATCCCCCCTGGGGGGTGATTTCTCGCTTTCTGTCTCTATGTCTCTCTCTGTCTGGTGAGTGCACACGCCCTATAGCGAAAAAATACTCTCCAAAAAAAAAAAAGAAAAGAAAATGTGTACATAGGGTCAGCTCCATAATGCAACAGTAATGTATTGCTCAAGAGAAGCTGGAGCCCACATGGCAACCATGGTTCAAATCTCCAGCCATTCAGTCTGAAGCAGACTATGCATGTGTGCATGTGCCCAAGTCCAATAGGTGAGGAAACTTAGGGAGGCTGGTGACATAACCAGACTCTATGGAGGATGCATGCCTCTCACTTTTACTTTTCTCTCTCTCTTTCTCATCCTCATACACATTCACACATGCTCTATCATGAATAGAGAGAAAAAAGAGATAATGTCTTCATTGTGATATCAGACTATCCCATGTAATCTTCCCAATATCATGCATTCTCTTATTGCTCTGTGCTTTGTGATGTAAGGCATGCCGTGCTGAACAACAGAGGAATTGTCTTAAGTCATTGCTAATTTCGATATCCTCCAAGTGAGAAACTTGGAAAGTAAAATCAAAATACCATTTCTCAGAACTTCTGTTTTTAAAGAAGTTCATTCAAATTTATGTTTGGCTGTGAGTTCGGTCTCTCTGTCTTGACCTGATTTGTGTAGGTGTTTTTGGCTTTTGGGAGCCTATTTTAAAGGCATCACTGTTCTCATCCCCTGTTTGCTTTTCCCTAGGCGATGGGGCAATAGACTTTTGGACAATAACACAAGTCAAGAATGGGGTTCATATAGTTGCCAAGAACCTAAGAGAGCATGCCGAATCAGTTTCAGAGTTGGTTTTCATACCTCATGAATGAAATACTGTTAGGAATTTCATCTGCTGTTAAGAACAGTGGAGCATAATAATATTCAGGAAGAAAATTAAACATAACATTTGTTGATGTTTCAACTATCTTAAATAGAATGAAAAAATTTTTATTTCTAGGTATATCATTAATATTTGGCATCATAAAAACAAAAAGCTTGAGGTCTATTCCTGTTACCTAATGGTTAAGGAAGCCAAGTTCCAAATGGCTACATGATTTGAGTCCTGACCTGGATGGTTTGAACAAAAACCTAAGACATATGGGTGTGTACCCCAAATTCTATCAGGATAGAGAAATGGAGAAGAGGGGATTGTGGCCTGGACACACCCCATTGGGAGAGTGCATTCTCTCTCTGTCTCTCCCACTGTCTCTCTAGCAAATGCACATGGCCTCTGACAATTAAATACGTAAATAAAATAAAATTGGTAAATATTTTGGTTCTCTACTGAGTTCTTCTTTCTCATTAACAATAGAACTGGCAGTTTAATCCCTTAGATTAACAAGAAAAACAAGATGCATTTCCTATAGATAAAGGAGGAAAAGAAATCCCCTCTCAATCAGCACACATCACATCTCCCCGAACAAGAGTTGTCACTGGGGGCAAGACTAGCTCGGATCTTAATATAAGGAGTTAGAGGGACCAGCAGTTGCCATAATGGCTATGTCACCGGACTCCCATGTAGTCACCTGTGGTTCGAGTCCCAGACCTGGTGGCTTAAACTCATGCCGGGCTCGTGGTTGTGCATGCCCAAGATACTGAGAGGAGAATGGAGAGGAAGGGATTGTGGTATGGACATCCCGCTGAGGGTAATTTCTCACTTCCTGTCTCTCTGTCTTTCTCTTTCTGGCCAGCACACGCACCCTATAGCAAAATCCTCTCAAAAAAAAATATATATATATATATACACACATAGTTTTATATATATATATATATATATACATATATACATATATATATGTATATACACACACACCACACACACATATATATATATATAAAACTATATATATACACACACACACATATATATATATATATATGTGTGTGTGTGTATATATGTATATTAGGAGTTAGTGCTTTTGGAAGAGTGATAAAACATTGGAAAGATTCCTCTGCCTTGAAACACTTCATTTTTCTTTGGTCCCTTGGACAACATCATACTACTCTTCCCTCTTTATTTGCCTCCTATAAGATTAATGAGTTAAAAAGGGGACTGGGATTCTTTTTTGCAAAGTTAAGGGAAATTAAAGTAGTGGACTTTTAAGTCCATTTTAAGCACACTTCAATAGGCAATACTTTATTCCGTTTCATTCTCTCTCTCCTTTTTTAGGTTTTTGCCATTGGAAGTGTACTTGCTGGAGGGAAAAAAGAGAGAGAAAATGAGAAATCTCCCTCCAGAGGGGTTAGCCATGCTGTAATGCCTTTTCCTCCATTCTTTCTTCAGGATTTTAGGCACACACGCACATGTGCCTGGCATGATTTTCAAACCATCAGGCCCACGACTAGAACTGTTCTTGGCCATGTGAGAATACAGAACCTTAACCACCTCTTCACCTCTGGCTCTCCACTCCACCTCTTCACCTCTGGCTCTCCACTATCTCGTTTTCCTCTGTCCCATAAAGTGTAACATGTTGTCAGGAATGGGATTTGGCAGAGCCATATTAAACTGCTGACTTAGGACTTATGTCCCCTGCTCACTCATTCTTGAGAAGATGGCTAACTAAAATATGGAAATATTATAGTAACATATAAAACAACTTTTTCTTATAGCATGCTTGATGTTTACTTTTTACAGCTGATGTTAGCAAACCCTGTGAGCCACATTGTTCCTGTTTTATAGCTGAGAAGAATATGTTAAGTTAATGAACTTGTTGAAGGTGACTCAGCTGAGCACAGATCACAGTCTGGCTCTTCTGTTCTCCTGTTTTGCATGCTTTCCAGGTCAGAGAAGTGAAAGGGAAAGTGGAGAATATAGAAAATGCCAAATATAGTAGTTTATATTTACAACAGGGAAGTGATAAAAATTGCTTTTTCTGGCAAACAGAGAAGTAATGTATGGGAAGGAAGAAAATCTTGCATTTTAAACTAACCAGCTATTAGAATTTCTAGAACAAAAGTCAGAGTTATTACATAGACTGTATACTTATAAAAGCTGATTGTGTTTTATTAATGAGGTTTCTTAGGTTAAGCTAATCATATTTATGTATTACCACATTCAAGGTTTTCAAATTGCCCACAAGCAATTTAATACATCTGACCCAAATGACTGCAAACCCTGCCAACATTCATCCATGGATTTGCAATATCATCTAGAATATGTTACATAGAACTAATCCAAATGCTAGGCTTTCTCCCCCAACCTTCTTTATGTATGTCAACAGATGGACTGATTGAGGTACACTAAAGGCCTTTAAAGTGCAAGTTAATAATACCAAAAAGGACTTAAAATGGCTGCAACTTCAACACATAGGACACATTTTTAAGAGGTTTTTGCTATAGGGTGTGTGCACTCATCAGAAAGACAGAGAGAGAGACAGAGAGACAGAAAGCGAGAAATCATCCCCCCCAGGGGGGATGACCATGCCATAATCCCTTCTCCATTCTCCTCTCAGGGTCATGGGCATGCACACACATGCACCCGACGTCCGGGACTGGAACCGCAGTTGACGATATGGGAGTCCAGCAACATAGCCATTGTGCAAACTATGGTCCCCATAGAACACATTAAAACAAACAAACAAACAAAAAAACAGAGCTTTTCAAAATAAAGACAAGAGGAAAGATACAAAAACCTGAAAAATAGTGTGTATGTGTGTGTGTGTGTGTGTGTGTGTGTGCATGTGTGAGCTCTGATTCTCCTCACTGGTCAACCATTCCAGTTTTGCAGTTTACCACTTATAAATTTAAAATTCTAATAGAAAATGTTTCTTTTGTAGTTTGATAGTAATCGTGATTTCTACCTGAGGGAATTTTTAATCTTCAAGGCAAGAAAGAGGTATCCAATCAGAATTGCATGATTTTCTTTTTTTCTTTTTAAGAGAGAGATTTTTGCTATGCACTCACCAGAGAGACAGAAAGACAGAAAGTGAGGAATCACCTACCACAGGGATGGCCACACCACAATCTCTTCTCCTCCATTCTCCTCTCAGGACTTTGGGCACACATGCACATGTGCCTGGTGTGAGTTTAAGCCACTGGGTCCTAGACCTGAACTATGGTCAACTATATGGGAGTCCAGCGATGTAACCATTATGCCACCTGCTGGTCCCCATGTAATTTTCTAAGTTAAGGAGAAAGAGACTGGAATTTATAGAAATTAAGTGAGTTGAAGCCAGCAGGTAGAGCAGTGGTTATGGGCGTTGGATTCCCACATGGCCAATCGCAGTTTGAATCCTGGACCTGGTGGCTTGCTTTCTTGCTTTCCCTTTCTCTCTCACTCTGGTCAAATTAAAATAATAATAATAACAAATGGAATTAAATAAATAATTCTTTTTAAAAAAGAAATTAAGAGGGTTAATTCATGGAGAGGACTGTAGAAGATAAAATTATTCTGAGAAAGAGTAACGGAATCCATAAAAAGATTTCTTTCACAGTCTTTGATGAAATTTCACAATGCTGGTAAAAGCACAACTGCTGGAGAGAAAAATGACTTCAGGGGAGCATTAAGCTGAACAGTTTCTGGAGTTCACACAGAGGAAGGATTGTCTGAGCAGTTCCTAGCGGCCAGAATACAGAGACCCCACTGGATTATTGAACCCACAGTAGAGGCCCACGGAGAGTCATGCCTTCACAGTGAGACTAAACTACCCTGGAAGACAACTACACTAAGCTTGCCCTAAAACCTTTAAAAACAAGCCTCAAACAATTGTGAGAGCACAGATCCACATCCTTTAAAGTAATATAAACAAGTACATCATTCAAAAGTATGAGATACAAAAACTTTTGTCATTCAGTAGAAAATATATGACCCATAAGTCTAAGAAAGACTAGTCATTTAAGAGACAATGGAACAACAGAAATACAGATATGCTTTATATGGAAGGATAAAGAGCATAGAAAATAATAAATATGCGATAAAGATCAACCTTTTCACACAATTTTAAACTTATTTAGAATAACAAGAGAATTTTTTCCAGTTTTATTGAGGCATAGTTGGAGATTAAACATTTGTTTGGTTGTTCGTGGGCATAGCCATGGCATAGCCGGAGAAGCTCCTGAAGGAGCAGAAATCAGAGCAGCAGCTAAAGTTGTGATCACGGGCAAGAGGCTTTCGAATCTGCTCATGTTTGCCTAAGAAATGCAACAGCCACGGGAACCAAAGTACTTAAAAACTTGCTCCTACCAGGTATTGGCTCATTTACAATTATTGATGGAAATCAAGCCAGCGGAAAAGATGCCAGAAACAATTTTTTTTTCCTTCAGAGAAGCAGTATTGGCAAGAACAAGCTCAAGATGTCATGGAATTCTTATAAGGATTAAGTAATGACAGTAATGACATCTCTGGAAGTTTTGTAGAAGAGGATCTGGAAAACCTTGTAGACAATGATCCTTCATTTTTCTGCAGCTTTACTGTTGTGGCTGCAACTCAGCTTTCTGAAAGTACATTACTCTGTTTAGTAGATGTCCTCTGGGATTTCCAGATCCCTCTTTTGGTCTGTAGGACATATGGACAAGCTGGCTATAGGAGAATCATTACAGAAGAATATCCAAAACTAGAACCTCATCCAGATAATGCATTAGGGGCTGTACCGTGGGATAAGTCATTTCTTGAGCTAACATTTCAGTCCTATGATTTGGAGCATATGGAACAAAAGGACTATAGCCATACTCCACGGATTGTGATTGCAGCTAAATAGCACAGTGGTATAATGAAACAAATGGACGAGGTTACCTAAAACATATAAAGAAAAAGAGAACTTCAGAGATTTGATCAGACAAGGGATTTTTTAAAGAATGAAAATGGGACCCACGAAGATGAAGAGAATTTTGAAGATATTAAAAATATGAACACAGCACTAACTACAACTCAGATCCTAAGCAGTACTGAAGATATATTTAATGATGATCTCTGCATGAATATTACCCAACAGACCCCATCATTTTGAATTTAGCTCATGCCTTGAAGAAATCTGTGGCCAAAGAGAGTCAAGGAAATTTACCTGTTCGAAGCACAATTCCTGATATGATTGTAGATTCTGGCAAATACTTAAAACTGCAAAATATTGACTGTGAAAAAGCAAAGAAAGGTGCCACTGCTGTAGGTAACCATGTTGCCAAGTGGCTGCAGTCCATTGGTCAGGCAACCAGAGACCATTTCAGATAAAGAAGTAAAATCACTTGGCAGCAATTCTGCATTTCTTCGAGTGGCAAGAGGTCAATCTTCAGCTGGAGAATATGGTATTCAAGGATGGAATATGATTAACAAGGATGAAATTATTTCTAGCATGGACAATCCAGATAGTGAGATAGAATTAAACTTAACGTTATGGGCTGTTGATAGATTTCATAAACGACATGGTAGATATCCAGGAGTATCTAATTATCAAGTTAAAGAAGATATGAGAAAGTTGAAATCTAGTCTCACTGGCTTCCTTTGGGAATATGGGTTATCTGTAATGGTGAAAGATGATTATGTCTATGAATTTTGCTGCTACGGAGCTGCAGAGCCACATACTATTGCTGCATTCTTAGGAGGAGCTGCTGCTCAAGAGATTATCAAAATTATCACCGAACACTTGGTCATTTTTAATAGCATTTACATTTATAACAGTGTGTCACAAACTTCAGCAACTTTTTCCAGTTGTACAAGAAACCTGTTTAGTGTGTTAATGACTGAAACTGTAGTTGCCCTCGGGTTGTGCTCTAGTCTGTAAATTCCACTGAAGGAAAACTGTTAAATTGCTTCCTTAAGATAAGCATTTTTCTCATTTGTTAAAAAAAAAAAAGTTTTATATATTTAAGATATAAAGCCTGATGACTTTACATATACATATAAATATATACACATTGTGAAATATTTGGCACAATCAAGCTAGCTGAAGTATTTCATCATCACACATAGTTACTATTTCCTGTGTGTGTGTGTGTGTGTGTGTGTGTGTGTGTCTGTGTGTGTGTCTGTGTGTGCCATGTGTGTGTGTGAGAGAGAGAGAGAATGAGAGAGAGAGAGATGGGAACACATAAGAATTACTCTCTTTGGCAATTTCAGGTAGTCGATAGAATATTGCTAACTACAGTCACGTTGCTGCCCATCGATCTCCAGTACTCGCTCATCTTGCTGAACTGAAACTTTGTACTCCTTGGTCATCCACCTCTCCATATCTCACTTCTCCATCTCCTGGTGAGCACCATTCTACTCTCTGATTCTGTGAGTCAAATTATTTTAGATTCTTTTACATTAGATCACATAGAATTTTGCCTTTTGTTTTGCATTTGGCTTACTTTACTCATTTCACTTCACATAATGTCTTTCTTACGAAGCAATATTGCCATAATTTCTTCAGCAAGAAATTGTTGTTGCAAATAGCAGGATTTCTGCCTTTTTTAAGACAGAATAATATCCCACTGTATACATAAACCACACTTACATTACTCTTTCACCTATTCATCACTAGACATTAGATTTTTTCATATCTTGACCATTGAAATGAACATGAGAATGCAGGTATCTCTCTGACATCTTGACCTCATTTTCCTTTGGATTGCTGGATCATATGATATTTTCATTTTTAATTTTGTGAGGGACCTCTGTACCGTTTTCTGTATTAGCTGCACCATCTTACATCGCCAACAACAGTGTACAACGGCTCCTTTCTCTCCTTGTACCCAACAGTACTAGCTTGCATCTTATTTTCTTTCCTTTCTTAGGGAGAGACATCTTTTTCTTTTCATAAATAGGCAGATAAAACTACATGCACTTATTTTGTACAACATGATGGTTTGAAGTATATATACATTATGCGATACCTAATTCTAGCTAATTAACATATGAATTACCTCATTTGGTTATCATTCCGGTGATAAGAACACTTAACATCCACTCTGGGCATTTTTCAAAGTTTAAATGAATTAAGTATTGTCACTATATCATATAACAGATACTCCTAGCTGACTGAAATTTTTATCCTTTGACCCACGTCACCCTGAACCCGCCCCAAATGCTCTGGCTTTTCAAAATGAAGGAGAAAACAAATACCAGAAATGACATCAGACTGCAAGAGTGGTGGGGCAATATCAAAAGGTTAAGTGTACATGTGTCCAGAGTTTTAGAAAGAAAAGAGAAGAATAAAGTGTTAGAAAATAGATTTGATGAGAAAAAGAATATGATATTAAAAAGGATGAAAGACATCAATCCTACACCCAAGAAACTCAGCAAACTCCAAGCAGAAAAAAATTAAATGAAAAAAATTCTTATTTAAAAATATAACCAAAAATAGAGTGAATCTCTAAAGTACCAACATTTTTTTTTAAAGGAAAGAAATTGTCAAACAAGAATTTTTGAACCTAGGAAATATGTATTTCAATATGAAATGTAAGAAATTGATTTTTCCACTGTGGGTAAAATCAGAGAAAATATATTACCAGCAGTCCTATGTTACAAGAGTTAAAGGGAATCGTTTTGACAGAAATATAATAGATGAGTTTTGAACTTTAGAAAGAAATGAAGAACATCTGAAATGGCTAAAATTATGATATGTGTAAAAGGGATGTTACTTATATTCAACTACTCTGAAAGATAACATACTTTATTGGCAAAAAACAAACAAACAAACAAAAAACCCTCACAGAGCTCTATTACATTACTAATATATACAAAATTCAATTTTATGGCAAAAATAACACAAAGGATGAATACTAAGCAGTAAAAATGAATAGGAAAAAGATATCGCTAATAAGCTAGTAGTAGAGATAAAATGATATTATAAAAAATATTTTAAAAATTCAAATCCAACCAGGACAAGAACTAAAATATCTTACAAGCTGGTACATTTAAATTCACCTGTATGATTATATTAAATGTAAATTATCTTAACTTTCTAATTAAAATTGGATTGTCTTATTAGATTTAAAGGTAAGATACAATTGCATGCAGTCTACAAAACGTACATGGAATATTCAGGTAGATGAATCATAAGTAAAATGATCGAGAAAATAGATTATTCAGGAACTAATCAAAATAAGACAGAAATGGCAGAATAATAGACAAATTTGACTACAAAAGAAAGACTAGGAACATTGATAGAGATTATGTGCTGATAAAAGGGCAGTTCATTAAAAACATAGAACAATATTAAGTCTACGTGTACCTGTGGTAGGTAGAATTTTTGGCTGTAATAATCTTTGTGCTATGATATTTTGACAACAAAAAGCAATTAAGTTGGCAGGTGAAAAATTTGGTAAATAACTGACATTTAAGATAGGGAGCCCCCAAAATTCATATGTGGAAACTTAGTCCCCCTTATGATGGTATTTAGAGGTGACTGGATTGGGAGGTACAACCTTTGTCAGTAAGATTAGTGCCCCTTGGAAAGAGATCCCAGAGAGCTGCCCCCTGCCACTGTGTGACAATGATATGGGAAATTCTCCAGGCAATGTCCCTCACCAGCACTGAATCTGCCAGCACCTTGACCTTGGACTTTCTGACCTCCACAACTGTAAGCAATAAAAGTCTGTTGTTTAATCCTCTCTGATTTTGTCAACTTAATTTAAGAATATTTCCAATATGCTATAGCAATTATTCTCTTTAACAGTGAAAGACAGAATCCTAGGGGTGGATGCAGTATAGAGACCCTGTTGGAGAGGTGCTCTCTTTCTATCTCAGTCTCAATTGCTCATGAGCGAAATGAGTAGATAAAAATCATAGCGAGCATGTGTGCATGCATGCCCAAAATCCCAAGAGGAGAATAAAGGTGAAGGGATTGCAGTGTGGCCATCCTCCCCCGAGGATGATTTCTCTTTCCTTTCCTCTGTCTCTCTCTCTAGTGAGCACACATCCCGTATAGCAAAAACAAATTCTAGGTAAGTGTAGGATACTACCATTATGAATATATTTAATGTAGACAATAATTTTAAATCAATATAGGCTTCTCCAGAGTGGGTGCGTCTCACCTGTGTGTACCACCTGGCCCGTCAAGCTCACCAGTGAAGGCTGTGCCTTGACGGACACAGCAGAAGAAATACTTGAGCATGAAGGAAACTTAGACCCAGCAGAGAAAATAAAATTGATCAAAAGTGGACCAAACCCCGTCAGACTTTCAATTACTATGATTTTTTTTTTAATTTTTATATGTTGTTTGTTGTTATTTTTACATACTTTTACATATTACTTTCACATGAGGTTTTAGTGCTAGAGACCTCTAGGTAATAATATAAACATAGCTCAAACTTCCATATTATTCGCACTGTTAATGTCTAATCTTGAAAACTTAACCTTTTCCACCATGTTTTACTGTTACACAGAAAATTTATTGCCACTCTATTAATCCCCAGTTGGCATGTTCTTTAAGTGCTGAATTTATAATTTGTCTTGATCTCATCAAAAGTTTTAATATCATTATTTTATTTTTAATATCTAAAATATATTGCAATGAAGCTTTATGTAGTTCAATTCCTTGGTTTTCACTTTTTCTTTGGTAAGAGGTAATTCCACAGTTTAAAAAGAAAATACTTTTGCGCCTACTGGAGTTTTGCCTTTCTAGAGAAAAAAAATATAAACAAACAAAAAATCCTCATGGAAAACAGCATGACTCCTCTGAAAATAATAATTTGTATTTCTAAAAAGTCCACATGGAGGGGCCAGGAGGTGGTGTGGTGGTTGGGGGCACTGGACTGCCACATGGCCGACCATGGTTTGAGTCCCAGACCTGGTAACTTGCTTTCTCACTTTCTCTCTCTCTTTCTCTCTGTCCTTCTCTGGTTCAAATAAAAAAATCAGTAAATAAATAAAGTTAAATAAATCTTTAAAAAATAATAAAAAAGTCACATGCAGTTAAATTGCTTTAAAACACAAGGACACATGGAAAACTTTCCTATGATATGAAATGCAGTGTGAAACAAACAAACAAAAATAATCAAACTAACCAACCACTGTATCAGATGACCAGCATCCAACCTGAGTCTCCCTAACCCTCAGCTACTCTTCCCCCACGGCTTTGTCTGTTCTATATGATGGTTGGTCATGTTCCCTCAGAGTGTCATGCTCTTATTAGGAAGAATGGTATCTAAACTAATAAGCACTCATCTGATGGCTTTGAATCTGTCATTCACCTTGTCTTCTTATCTGAAACCTTAAAGGTAAATTAACTGGTTTCTTTGCTTTATCACAATACAGAGATGCAGTGGCTTTTCTTTCAGAACTGAATTTTAGTAATATCAAACAACTGCAATTATTGCATACTTAAACAGATTTAGATATTACAGAGTTGAAGGAAGTTAAACATGATTTGTTATTGTTGATTTTGTCCAGTGTTTTATGTGCTAAAGTATATGTCCAAGGAGACAGAATGGATTGAGCTATCTTTCACAAAATCACTTAACTTTGGGAAACCCACTTCCTTGTAACATGGCCTGGGAACAATGCATTACACCACTCCAGCCTAAGGTGCACACATAGGATGCCAGCAATGAGAGGGCTTTGGAGTATATTTTGAGCATTGACATATTCCATAGGAAATAAAAATGAGGCACAGAGGAGTGAAACTGCTTAATTACTTAATGTGTTTACTTTTCCCAGATATATTTATTGAGCACAGGCAGTGTGCTGAATACAGTATTAATCTGTACCAAAAAAAAAAAAAGATGAATGATAAAAACATACACTGTGTGTTTACTATAGGGGAAATATGGTAAAATTGTTCAGAGAAGCCTTTGTAAAGGAAGGGATATTCGAGTTTGAGCATGAAGGACAGGGAAAGGTTTCCAAGTAAATAAACTTATTTTGGACACAGGAAAAAGGCTGAGAAGCATAGGTTAAAATCTTTAAGAATGGCAAACTTTAAGGGTGATTAAATTAAGGAACTGGAATTATACTTTAAGGCCTGAGGTATCATTGAGGTGGTTTCAGCAAGGAGATATTATAAAAACAATTATAGAAAGAAAGTGTTGGTAGCCAAATAGAAGATATATTTAAATAAAACCACTGGAAGTAACTGATAGTAAAAGGCAGAGACTAAGTATATTTTAACTTTTAACCTAACAAACCTGTGGAGATGGCTAATTGGAAGGCCATGGGAAAGGTCACAGTCAGGATCTCGCTGTCTTTCTCTCTTTCTCTCTCTCTCTCTCTCAATAAATAAATAAATATACATATATTTTTTTAAAGAGAGGGTTTTGCTCTAGGTCATGTGTGCTCATCAGAGAAACAGAGAGAGACAGAAAGCAAGAAATCATCTCCTAGGGAGATGGTCACACCACAATCCCTTCTCCTCTATTCACGTCTTGGGATTTTGGGCACACACACACATAAACCCAATGTCTTTTAAGCTGTTGGATCTGGGATTCAAATTGCAATCCACTGCGTGCAAGTCCAGCGACATAACCATTACGCCATCTGCTGGTTCCAATAAATACATTTTTTAAATAGAAATGATCTTTTCCCCATAATGCTGTATCACCTCTCTGAGTCAAATCACAACTTAGTGATTTATTATCTAGATAGAGAGAGGGTATACAATATTATGTTATATATATGTGTGTGTGTGTGTGTGTGTGTGTGTGTGTGTGTGTGTGTGTATTGGAACCTAATATATATATATATGAAACATAAAGCTAAGAAGAAATATTTGGATAAGTATGACATTTTTATTTTCTATTGTCTTTTCTAATATCCAAGAAAGTATTATAACCTGGGATTGTGGTGTTTGGCATCATGGAAGAGATAAGATGGAATAGAGTTCGAAACTAAGTGATCTAGTAACACAGAATTTGTAACCCAATGTAATAGCCAGTGAAATTTTTGTCTATAAAGAAGATAATATTTACCTTCCTTATAAAACCTATAATATAGCATTAATATATAGTTTTAAATTAAATTTGGTAACTTATATACAAAGTGTTTTTAAAAGTTGACCTTGGGGGACCAGCAGTTAGTGTAATGGCTATGTTGCTGGACTCGCATGTAGTCGACCGCGGTTCATGTCCTGGACTCGGTGGCTTAAAACTCACGCTGGACGCGTGTGCGTGTGTGCCCAAGATCCCGAGAGGAGAATGGAGGAGAAGGAATTGCAGCATGGCCATACCCCAGGGGGTGATTTCTCGCTTTCTGTCTCTCTGTCTTTGTCTGGCAAGCGCACACACCCGAAAGCAAAAATAAAATCTCTCCAAAAAAAAAAAATTAATTAAAATAAAAGTTGACCTTGGGACCAGCAGTTGGTGTAATGGCTTTGTCGCTGGACTCCCATGTAGTCGACCGCGGTTCGAGTCCTGACCCAGTGGCTTAAACTCACGCCGGGCGCATGTGTGTGTGTGCCCAAGATCCCGAGAGGAAAATGGAGGAGAAGGGATTGTGGCGTGGCCATCCCCCCTGGGGAGTGATTTCTTGCTTTTTGTATCTCTGTCTTTCTCAGTCTTTCTGGCGAACACATGCACCCTGTAGCAAAAACCTCTCCAAAAAAAAGAAAAAAAAAAAGTTGACCTTACATAGTTGTTATTTTGGGGTGTTTCTAATATGGCAAGTAGAAAGGAAAGACTGAATTTTGAAGAAAACAATAAGTGGTGATTAGTAAGAACTTCTTCCTCAGTTCTTTCCTTCCTCATTTTTCCCTCCCCCTCTTTTTGATGTTTCTCATACTGTTGTTTTACTTTCTTCTTTGATCACACACTGTGTACTACTTTATGCCAAGCTATAAGTTCTGTGTGACTTCAGGAAGACCACAGAGTGTATGTAGGAGAGGTAAACCCTCTGAACACCTATAGGCACTATAAGAGGGTGGACGGGGAGGATGCCCTTTTCCTAAGAGAGAAGATGGAAGGTATCCATCACTGTGTCCCCAGAGGACATTTATGTTTCCTCCATCTGTAGTGGTTTCCCCACTGCCAAGTGGGCATCTGTGATTCTGTGACTCGCTTAATCTGTCTGGTGTCTTGGGACTGGGGAAGAGGCAGAGGGGAGAAATATCCATGTTACTGGGATGCCAGGAAACCAATGTGGATTTACTACAGAGTCATAAAGCTGTAAGTGCTTCAGGACTTAATAACTGGCTTAGTTCCTTGATTCTACCTTTGGTCTCTGTGTGTTATATTTCTCAATTATAATAAGCTAGTTACGGTATGGTTTACCTCACAACCTAAGGTCCAACTTGTAAGACACAGAAGCAAGTGTAAAAATGTAAGATGATCTGCTCATTCATTGAAAGACTCACTAAATATTTAGTGCAAGGTCATAGGTGACAAAGAATCCCATCTGCCATGACTCCTCTCCTGGTCTACTGCCACTTCAGCCAAGTTTTCCAACTGTCTTACATAGTCCTCCTCTGTATTTGAACATTCAGTTTTCATAAAAATCTGCAATGAAAATTTCAGAATATATTTTCTGTTTACCTCTCATGTATAAACTGGAGCTTTGGTTGTTAAGTCTAACAGAGGATATTTTTAGTAAAAAAATATTTTTAAATGTGTTATTGATAAAAATGCATCTCACTTCTGTCGGTGCCATCTGATTAAACACTCACAATCACTGCATCTTGAATAAAGACAGGTTTTGAGTGTGGTAACACTTCTAAAATTAGCAGGGAGAACTCAGAATATTCCATTTCCTCTTCACATGACACTTTTTTTTTTTTAGAGGTATATATTTCCTTTTCCACACAAACTAGACATCATATGTCTTTATAATTTACCCTGTGTGGTAAATAATTTAACTGTTCATCAAAGATACAGGGAAGTTCATATGCTTTGTTTGGGAGAAGGATTCATATTCGCATTATCCTATTTTGAGTGTAGGAGAGGATGAGTCTAAGAATTAATTTATTTAAGGTTTTTGTCAAAGGCCCATGCATTCACCAGAGAGGAGAGAGACAGAGAGAAAGAGGGAGATGTAAAGTAAGAAATTGCTTCCCATGGGGGCTAGTCACACCACACTCCCTTTTAACCCATTCTCCTCCCGGGATTTTGGGCAGCACACCCATGATCCCTGAGTGAGTTTTAAGCCACTGGGTCTGGGGCTAAAACCATAGTCAGTCACAGGGGAATCCACTGCCTTAACGCTACACCGATGCTGGACCCCACTCTAAGAATTAATTTCTAATAATAACAGTAAGAACACAGAGCTTTACCATCCCCCAATGACAATTTGATTTCTGTTTCTAACCTGAAAATCCTTTATTTTCTAGGATTATTTTTTCCTTTTAATACAATAATAATGTCATTTTAATTATAGTCCTTGAGAGAAGAAAATGATCTTTCAGACTATGATATTTAGGTTCAGAAAGCTTACAAAACTACTCGAGGGCATACCATTAAGTGTTTGAAATCAAAGTCCCTCAATACACAGATGGGTCCTATCCACACCCTGCCAACATTTTAGAATGTCTATTCAAAAAAGCTGGGGTGTCATTCTTAGGAATTTCAAGTATCTAAATAGTTCATCTTCCACAAATCAGGTCATTCTTGTAGAACTGGAAGAGTACCCGAGAGAGCCTTAGGTTTGGACCTGAGCAGGTAGGTCACCAAGGCTTAGAGAAGGAATGTTTACTACCCTGACTTATTTAAACTCCTTATTCCAATTCACTTTGGAACAAATCATTTGTAATATTGTATCTGAGATTTCCCATTTAAAACAAAACAACCAGCACCAGTCATCTTGCAGCTCTGTACAGTTGTCACTACAACAACCATCTAGCAACGACACCTTCCCATCAGTCCAGAAGGGAGGGCCAGTTCTCTCTGCCCTTTCCTTTCCATTTGCTATTTTTATGTGACTAGACTTAGGGTCATCTTAATCCAAATTCGATTCCTACAGGTCTCTATCCCTGGTTTAGGCTAACTTTCAGCAATTTTTTTTTTTTTGAGAGCTTTTTGCTTTTGGGCGCATGCACTTGCCAAAAAAGACAGAGAGAGAGACGGAGAGATAGAAAGTGAGAAATTATCCCCCAGGGGGAATGGCCATGTCACAATTCTTTCTCCCCCATTCTCCTCTTGGGATCTTGGGCATGCACGCACACAAGCCTGGCGTGAGTTTAAGCCACCGGGCCTGGGACTCAAACTGTGGTGGACTACCTGGGAGTCCAGGAACATAGCCATTATGCCAACTGCTGGTCCTGCAGAAATGTATTTTTAAGGTCTCTAAATGAGTTAGCATTCTTTGGAGAAAAGGTTAGAGCCTCAACAAATAAATAAATGAGTTTGGTACTTAAAGTTTGCAGGGATTTTTCTCACCTAATCAAATTATTTTCCATTCTGTGATTTTTTTATACTACGCTATAAAGAACACCCTATATGACAATCCTTAGAGAAAATGTAATTAAAAATTGAATACAAATTGACCCAGTTTCAAGTTCAGCTAGGAATGGATTATTTTGAATAAATGAAAAACATTCAAATCCTTATATAAATGTTTCTGTTATCTTCACTCTCTATATGTATAAATGCAGCATATTGTCTAGCTAATCGATTCACAATGAGGGAGCATTCAATAACTATTTTCATTTATTTGTTCATTTATTTAACATATATTAAATTTTTACTGTGTGTCAGATCTTTTCCTGGTGTAAAACACTAAGGAATAAAGAAACCCTTGTCTTTCTAGCACTCAGATATTATTGAGAGAAAAAATACTGAAACATATATGTTCCAGTATAACTTGACAAATACCATAACTAAATTATCTATAGGATATTTTTCTTTATTGGCAGTTTATTATTTTTTTCTATAAAAAAAGAGAGATCCAGCATTTTCAACAGAGTCTTGATGTCACAGTTGACCTTCAACCTTCAGCCACATGTGGCTCAGAAGCCAAGGGGTATCAATGTACTGAGGAAAATCTCTGTACTTGAACCATGAACCTTCCTTTGTGGGATTGCCTCACAGAGCAGTGAATTTTACAGCTGCTCCAGCAGCTGATGGCTCATAGAATAATTTTAAGAGAAAACCTAGAAAATGCAAAATCTGGGACTCAAAGACGGCTTGTAAAAGGAATTCCTTTATACTAAGACTCTTAAAGAATGAGTTTATTTAACTGAAGAGTTGAGACATGATCAAAGAACTATATTTTGGACAAAATGTTACAAAGAATGGTAATATGCTTGTGCAGGAGGGGAAAAGGAAAAGACAGGAAGATGAAGAGGAAAGTAAGAACTGGATAACTAAGAGCTACCTATGGCGGGTTAAAGTATGCGTGTGTGCATGTGTGTGTGTGTGATAATGCATGAGTGTATAAGGAGTCTTCAGAAAGCTTATGGAAAGTATGTATTCTGAACATGATATGAATGGGTTTCAACTTTTTTTTAAACATCGGAATAAGCCTGTACTTTAGTTCTATTTTTTTCACAAACTTATTAAAGTCCCCTTGTGGTGTGTGGATGTGTGTGTGTGTGTGGTGAAACAAAGGGGAGGAAGCGAGAAAGGGATCTAAAATCACATTTAAATTTTACAAATTAATTTGTGTGTTGCCTGTAGTCTTCTCTGTTCCCTCTTCACAACTGTAACTCACCTGAAGAAGTTACTTGGCTTTTCAGAAATGTAAAATCCCCTGGGGCCATGAGTTGGCTTAATTATATCCCACCTCAGTCAGCTCACTACCTGAGGCAGACAACATGCACCTCCAAGTCAAGGCCAAACCCACCTGTCCTTAGAAGGATTCCTAGGTCAGCCATTCTAGTTTATGAATCATTTCTTATTCTTATTCCTTCACTCTCTGAGTTTTCTGAAAGGGCCGATCCAGGTGCTCACATCAGCAATGATGAGGAGGCTCCAGGAGACCATGGCCCTAAAGCCTGAGGGTGAGAGAGGAATATTCACTCTCCTGGGCCACCTGGGGCTAGCGCTAACTCTGTGCCAACCACAGTGGGTGTGGGTACTTGGCTCAGCTCTGTGTCTCTGTTTCCACACTCATTAATGAGGAGGATACTTCCTTGAAGAGCCCAAACATAGAGTTTTGACTTAGTTTTTTGTCCTTAACACAGGGGAAATAAAAGTTTCAACATTGCTGTGAAGTTTTGAGGATATACATATATTTAATGCATACAAACCCTAATAGTAATAGTGGTGCTTTTAATATTATGTTTGTCTTTCAGTGATGTGTGAAAGAAATGAATATGAGCATTTGTTAGTATTGCTGATTACCGGTATCAATGCTTGTAGTGATCAAAAAGTGTACATTTCGAATTAGTTTTTAAAGTTATACAGCTGGAAATGTATCATTTTACCTTGCTCATAAGAGCACTGGTGCCCATGGCAGCTGGTGGCATGGTGGTAAAAGCAGTGGACTCCCACATGGTTGATCATGGCTTGAGTCCCAGACCCAGCACTTGAAAATCATGCTGGAAGTATGTATTCAAGCTGTGGTTGGCATGTGGGCATCCAGTCCCTTAACCACCGCACCACCTGCTGGCCCCACATTTGTACTTTGACATTTTATACTTGGAAAACCCAATGAGTGAAACACTGGTGGGCTTCAGACTTCTGTCTAGACTATATGACCTTGATTCTATATGCTTAAATCAGGTATGGAGAATTGAGGTCTTCATTTGTTGGAAGGAAGTCACTTAATCAGGAATCAGGATGTAGGGGAGAATATTTTCCTCTCTTATCTCCCCAAGAAAAAGGTCTTTACTGACCTTATCACCAGGATCCCCTCCAACCAATCTATCTCCCAGATATGTTCACTAATTTAATGCAATCATCTAAATTCTTTTAGAAATAGTACAGTATACTATTTATAGTATCTTTAGTTGTCCTCCCTGTTATACTATCCAGTCTTTCAGTTTCAGTTATAGAGTACAGATATTCAGTATATATCAGTAGTAAGTGGATTTTGTGGGTAATTAGAGAAATAACTATAGCCAAAACAGTGCAGTAAAAACCTTCCATCTCAATGTGTTTAAGTGTTCTCCAACATCCAGAGCATTAAAGCTGGTCATGATTAGCTTGGACAGTCATGACTGTTGCATAATTAAAGATATTTATGGGAAATAGTGATTGATAGACTTGAATTAATATTACTTTAAATTTCTAATATTAATTTGAAAAATACTGTCTTCATTTTTATAATTTCCCATAACTGCAGGCAAAAAAGTCTAGGAGGAGCCAGTAGGTGACATGGTAGTTAAAGCACTGGACTGCCACATGGCTGAATACGGTGCGAGTCCTGGGTCTGGTGGTTTGCTTTTTCAGTTTCCTTCTCTCTTTCTCTGGTCAAATTAAAACAATAATAACAGTAAGTAAAATAAATAAAAATGATATCTTAAAAAAATCAGGAAGCACAGATATATATATAGAATCTAATATGAAGGTGAAAGTAATGAACTCCAAACACATAATATGATAGGAAAAAATAACATTATTTCAAAGAACACATGTATTTGTTTTTTAAAATAAGAAGTATATAAAAACTTCAGCCATATTACAATAAACTTATAAGGGCTTTTCTACAGGTTTAGTTGGCCTTTTGCTTGCCTAGATTTTATTTAATTTATATTCTTATAGTGTCATCATACAGCATTATAGAGAAATTTGGAAATATGAAATTCACAAGAAGTTAAATCCTATTTTATGATTCACAAAATTAAATCCTATTTTATGATTCACAAAATTAAATCCTATTTTATGATTAACTTTTTGAAGAAAGTATTTTTATTAGTAAGTTTTTATCAAAACACACAATTAAATGCTCCAAATTAGAAAATATTCTTTAAAATGAGGTACTAAGTTTAGGAGATAAATATACATATGGGAGAAAGATGACCTCACTCTATCTAGACTACTTAAATACTTACAGGAATTTGCAGTTCAAAGGCTTATATTTGAATTACCTTTAATATAGTGAAGCAAACATACTGTTTTAATAGAAAAAAGAGCAAATGAGGATTTATTTTAAGTAAGGAAAATATATTAACTGTAAAATGTCCCCCAGCTTTACGTATAAACAATAACCATAAATTAAATTACTTGAAATACAAAACACAAATTCTCAAGGGCATTGGAGCAACTCAATGCTACATAGAATTAGTTATTTTAAAAATGGATTGTATAATTCCTAAAGGTCCTATAGATCACTAAATCCAAATTTCTAATGTTCTTATTTTAATTTCATCACACACAGTAATAGATCTTAAGTTAAGAACATGCTATTTAGAGCAAAGTATATGAAACATTCCAGTGTGCTTTAAATTATGAACATGTTTCATAGAAAGAGAATGTTTTAACCTTTATATAAAACATATTTTAAAGAAGTAATTATATATGATAATTCAAAAGAAAAAATAAGTCATTTCATAAAAAGGAATAGAATGAATTTCCTAAATAAAGATCAAATATGAGTCTATTCTCTGTCTAGGCAATCGACATGTATGTCCCTTCCTTGCCTGGAAAAAGGTCAGTTTCAGTATTTTTGTCTCATTTCCCGTGTTGGTTGGCAGACTTTTCAAGAACGGAAAATCAAGAGTTTGGGAAGGATATTCAATTTTTTATTACCAAGAAATTCCTATAATATTATTTCCTCCCTTTCTGAATCCCCTGTTAGATACCATGTTTGGCAAGGTTTTCAGGCAAACAGCTGCAGAGAAATAATATGATGCTACTATGGTATTTGGACTTTGGAATGTTTTAGAGTTGAACTTGAATTCTAACTTTGATAGTTTCCTAACTTCATGTGGGTTAATTAATCTAATGGATCTTAGGACCCATCTATTGCTGCTTTGCAAGGTTACTGTGAGAAATAAATGTAGCATAGATAATATGACCTCAGAATTAGATACAGGGTGACCATTATTGTTAACTGCAAACTATTATTTATTTTCCTTCTTTAAATGTATTCTTTTATGCAAAGTTGAAATTCTAGTACGTAAATTTCTAGTGATAACAGTGATTTATTTTTTCAATTTCAAAAACAGCAGAGAATTTGTTCATATTATTTGCTTGTTCTTGTCTTATCAAAGGCCACTTTCGTATTTTAGTTATTTATAAAATATTTCTACAAATGCTCCAAATTCTTTTTTTAATAAATGTAAGTTCTGTTAATAATAATTTACAAACTCCTATCATTGTATAATCTTCCCTCCTAGGACAAGCTCAGATTAAGCAGTCAGGAAACAAATGGTTTCCTTTTGTTATTTTGCTACTTCCCGACAATTTTGTGGAACCCAGATTGGGGACTCACGTATTAGACTGATAACATCTTCATATGTGTTCACTGGAGTGTGAGGAGCATTCCAAGGTGCTCTTCCAGAACCTCTTTTCCTGTTTACTGACTTACATATTTTCCACAAAGAATAAATATGAAGACAGTTCTGACAAGCCCACTCTCATAGTACTCTCTGTGGAAAGATAGTATTAAAGAAAAGTGGACCAACTCATGGCGTGGTGGTTAAGTCCTTGATCTGACAGCTTCAGAAATTTGTCCAACATACCAGAATGTCTCCATTTTCTCCACATTCCACCATGCTTTGATTCTTTACCTTGCAATCTAAGTGGGTGAATTCTTCCACGATGTTCCTTAGGTAAGGAGGTTAAGCCTGATACCCATAAAAACATAACAATGTAAACTACAATAACTAGGAAGAAGACAAGCTCCTCCCACTATGATGGAAAACAGCCATCACCAAGTGGAACCTAAATTAGACCACCTTTCCGGTAGTGGATCTCCTGCCAGACACACCACATAATTTCATGAAGGCAGAAGATACATGAGTATGTTCATCAGTTATATACATACACATTGTGTACCTAACATAGCACAAACTCTGCCTTGTGCCATAAGTAGGTCCAGAGCCATCCAGTTCCAGATCATTACTCTTCTCATCTAGAATACTGCACTATTCAGCAACAAAAACGCTTGCTTGGTGTGCTTTAATGCTTGAGTGGTATGTTAAGCTAAAGCAGTCACTTGTGTCTATAAATTTATGCTAGCACCTTGTAGAGAGAAAACAGGATAATACCACCAGAATGTGTGCTTTACATGGTATCTGGCTTTCACAGTGTCTCAGTTCTGCGGTGTTTCTTGCATGGATTTTTGTATGGACACCAATAAAAATGGTCATCGACAACTACATCATTCTATCTAGTTCCCAGGAAGGCATGGACGGTATGGCCAGCCATGTCCTTGGCAAATCCATAGGGTGCTCCAGGGCATAGGCATTACCCTGGCATAGTCAGTAGACCATTTTTTGTCCACTAGTATATTGTCACAGAGGTTATAATGAATGCAGCCTATGGGCTTTCTGCTCTACAGGTGCTCTAGACACATTGGCACAGAGGTCTGTAACTCTACTGCCTCAGCAGGGAGCCACAAAAACCCATCCCAAAACCAGTGTCAGTAACATGCACATCCAATTGAAAAGGTTTATGTGGGTTAACCACACATAAAACCTGAGCATCTTGCACCAGGAATTTAGCAGCCAAGAACATTTGTTCCTAATTAGGGCCCCAATCCCACAGGGTGCCTTTTTTTGGTCAAGCATATATTGGTTTACTAATCAGAGCTAAATGGGGATTAAATGTTTCCCAAACCTAATAACCATAAAAAGCTGTGTAACTGCACCACCGTGGTCGGGTGAGGAAATGCCTGCACTTTATCAATGACTGCCTCTGGAATTACCCAGATCTTACCCAATTAGACAGTACCCAAAATCTTGACCAACAAGCCTGGCTATTGAACTTTGTTCATGTTAACGGCCCACCCACATGTTTGTAGGTATTCTACTATCTCTGTAGCAGCTGTCGTTGGATGAAGGAGAATCAGAAGTCAATAGTACATCATCAATGTAGTGGAAAGACTAACAGTGGTCAGTTCAATCCATTTTGACAGGTCATCAGCAGCCAAACAATTGACAAATGGTTGGATTGTGCAAATACCCTTATGGGTGCACTTGGATTGTCCATTGCCATCCTTTCCTCGTGAAAGCAAATTGTTCTGGGATTTCTGAGGCTAGGCTGATGGAAAAGAAAATGCTAGGCAAGTCTAAAACATAATGATAAGTCCCTAATTGTACTGTTAGATGATCCATGATTGTGTGTATATCTGATGCAAGGGAGGCACCGCCTTATTCAGTTTGTGGTAGTCCGTAGTCCTTCATGTGCCGTCCAGCTTTTTCATGGACCAGACCAGCAAGTTAAAGGGGCTATGTGTAAACTGCACTATCCCTGCCTTTTCCAATTCACAAATTGTGCCAGTGGTCTTCTCATGTCCTCTGGTAACTGGTGGTGTTTAACATTCGCCAGCTGTCTAGGTGTGGGTAGCACTGAGGGTGGATGCTTAGCTTGTCCCCTAACCACACTTTTCACCTCTCTTACCCACAAACAAAATTATCCAATGTTAGTGCATACTTGCATTCCCAGTAAAATGTCCACCCCTAGTATAGACTCAGGGAGACGTATACAGTGTATAGAAAGTGGGGAAATGCCCAGTTTCCAAGGGCAATGATAATACTTTAATGATAATTGTCTGATCTCCATAGCCATCCATGTAAGACTCTTGTCCTGCAAACTTATTAGGGTTACCATGCACAAGACTACATTCAGCCCGCATGTCCACCAGAGCCAAGACCCTCTGTGCAAATTACATTTACAAGGGAACAATGTCTAGTGAGTTCTACATGGAGGCTCTGGTGCTTATCTCTGCTATGTGCACACCTTGTCTGACCCCAGCTGAAAACAAATGAAGCTTCTTTTTCCCCTTCTGAGATAGTAGGTTTCTTGATGAAGTGCTCTAGCAGGAAATCCCATGTTGCTGAGGTCTCATTTTTCACTCTTGTGGACTGCTGCTCCAGTTTCAGTGATTTCCACAATACCAGGAGAAATGCAGTGGGTTTTTTTATCTGTAACTACTCAATCTACCTCTGCCGCCAGCAAACGTAAGCAAGTGGATAGCCCTAAACAGTCTGTCACTGCCACTGGCAGCACCTGATTTCTCCCTCTGTTGAGAGGCCTAGCACCTTTCTGTTGGCGTCTAGATTTCACCTCACACAAACTAGCTACCATAGTGGGTACTTCCTATATGGGCCTTCAATGTAAGGAGCCAGTATTGCCATGAGTAGGCTGAAATATGAAGGTGGTACATTATTAGGAATCAAGTCACGTATAGCACTACTGAACTGTTTATCATCAGAAACCCAAGCATTCAAATTGAACATTGCCTGTCTCATGCCCAGTTCACTGAGAATCTGGACCAACTTAGCATACATTCCCATTTACTAGAAGTCCCAGGAAGTTCACCTGGATTTACCAGATCATTCTGAAAGTGGCGTTAGAAAACCACAGCTGAGTGGTTCTCTGCCCCCCATTTCTTCACAGGAGTACATAATATCATCAACATCCAAATCCAATGGTTTTGTAAGTTTTCTCCTCCAGAGGGCAGGTCAATTTTAGATTTCAGGCTCCAGGGCTAGGGGAGAATAAATAGCTGTTGTTTTAAGCCACCAAGTTTGCTGCATATTGTAATGCCAGCCCCAGGAAACTAACAGAAAAATGCAAAGGAACAAGATAATTGCCATGACTTTGAAAAGGAAGAAAACAAGTCATGTGTTTAATAAATTCTATTCTTCAAAAATAGTGTAAAATGATAAAAGCCATTTACTATAAAATATTTATAAAATAGATTACTAATATTCAGAATATATGAATAACTTTAAACTAAGTAATGAGAAGATAACCATCTAAAAATGAGAAAAACATATCAACAGATAATATATCAAAGAATAAATATAGATTTTTCATAAGCACAGAAGAAAACATGCTTGGGATCATTGATCATGGGAAGATAAATTTTACTATGATGAGGTATTAGACCGGCTGTAGAACAGCTAAACTACTGACAGTGTTAAGTGCTGACACAGAGTAACAGAAATTCTCATATATTGGTGTTTGAAATGTAAAATAATATATCCTCTTTAGAAAGATGTTTGGTATTTTCTTACAAAGTTAAGCATACACACAAAGATTTGGAAGTCTCATGGGTACATATTGATCCAAGAGAAAGGAAAACACATGTCAATAAAAATACTTCTTTTGATTATTGACAGTAGTTTTAATCATAGTCTCTCTCCCTCTCTCTCTGTCTCTCTCTCATACACATAAACATATACAGAGAAACAACTCCCATATTTATTATGGTTTGAATGAAGTAAAGCATTGCTTCTTTAGCAAAGTAAGAAGATTAATTATTACTAATACATGCACAGCATTAATTATCAAAATCTGGTTACTAAATGGAAGAAGCCAAAAGCAAAGACAATGAATTGAAAGTTATATAAGCTTTATGGTTCAATGTATATAGAATTCTCGAGAAAAACACATTATTGGGACGAAGTTGACCATGCTTAGGTTTGGAGGATGATGGGATGATTGACTATAAAGGGGCATAAGGGAAGTTTTTACGGTAGTAACAGGAATAGTGTAGTCTTTGATCATGGTGATGTGTTCATAAATATGTATGTTTGTTATGATTCATAGAACTAACCTAAAAAGAATATATTTTTACATATGTAAATCTTATAAGTCTGAAAAAAATACCTTGAAATTTAAATGAGTATTTACATAGTAAGTGACAAGTATTAGAGTTTAAAAAAATGTATATATGTGTTTGTTTGGAGTATGTATTTAATGTCTGACTGACAGTATTCATTTTCTGTTTACAAACACAAACAAGGTGGAGAGAAAGTGCCTCATTTTAGGCAATATGCTAGGCTGGTATTTGGCAGCAGTACTACAAAAAATTGGCATGCTTTTGCCTAAGCTCTGCACATGGTGCATATTCAGTACCTCCATTGTTCTTGAGATTGTCATCAGGCCTAAATTATTTCATAGTTTAAACCGAATGCACCTTTGAGAGGAAAATTACCCTCTACAAATTCTAGCTTGTCTCTGGACCTAAAACCCCTTGAGTTTATGGAGGTGTGGTAACTTGGGTAATGTCAAAGAAATTCAAGAGGGTGGCACAAAGAATCAAATGAAATTCTCTACTCTCAAGCTGAGGCTCTTCTTATTGTGTTGACTTCCCTCACCTGTATTTTTTGGCTTGGCGAGGAAATTCTGTAGTAAATTGTCATATTTAGGATAACTGAGACAAATTTCCCAAAGCTGTTATGCAAATAGTTTTAATTCATGTAAATATTGATTCATTATGAGAAATTTCTTGGTGTTTTGTTTTTTATTATATAATAATACTGTCAAATGAATAATTATTAATTATATTTATATATACAACTGTAAATTATAATTGTAAATCTCCAAGGAAGATACCATCCATATCCCACACTCCAAAATACTATTTCTTAATGTATTGAATTTATTTTTTGTGCATTAGTAAATGTGTATGTGCATAACTTTTAGAAAATTTAAGCTTGTTAAAAACTGATCATTGCTGTTTTTTAAGAGATTTTTTGATATAGGGCACCTATGCTTTCTGGAGAGACAAAGAGAGACAGAGAGACAGAAAATGGGAAATCACCCCCCTGGGGAACGACCATGCAACAGTCCCTTCTCTCAGGATTTTGGGTACGCATGCACACGCACCAGTGTGTTTTAAGACACCCAGTCTGGGACTCAAACCATGATTGACTGTTTGGGAGCCCACCAACGTAATCATTATGCCATCTGCTAGTCCCAGTCATTGCTAATTTTACTGCATAATTACCATGACTCTTCTTTTCATATCAGTAAATATAAACTTGTCAACACATAGTGTTTACTGTAGGACTCCCACATGGCCTAATGCTGTTCAAGTCCTGTATGTAATGATGGTATCTTACTGCATGAGTGTTCATAAGGAAATGTGTAATTCAGTAAAAATGTGCAGTGGGTAATAAACTATGGCATGTTCATACAGTGGAGTCTTACTGAATAATGAAAAGCTCTGAGTTATCAAATTGTGAAATATAGGGAACCAGCAGTTAGCGTAATGGCTATGTCGCTGGACTCCCACGTAGTCGACCGCGGTTTGCATCCCGGACCCGGTGGCTTAAAACTCACGCCGGGCGCGTGTGCATGCATGCCCAAGATCCTGAGAGGAGAATGGAGGAGAAGGGATTGTGGCATGACCACCCCCCCAGGGGGTGATTTCTTGCTTTCTGTCTCTATGTCTCTCTCTGCCTGTCTGGCGAGGACACACACTCTATAGTGAAAACCTCTCCAAAAAGAAAAAAGAAAAAAATTGTGAAGTATAGATTCTTCACTGCATATTACTAAAAGAAATAATTTACTCTGAGAAGACTGTAACAGTGTATAACCAAAAGATACCTCATCTTAAAAAGTGAAAACTATAGCAGTAGATATCATAGTTCATTGGTGGCTAGAGGCCCAGGGATAAGTAGGAAAGTTGAATAACAGACGCACAAGGGAACTTTTATGATGGTGGAACCATTCTGCAGATTTGTTGTTTTGTTTTGGTTTGGTTTGGTTTGGTTTGGTTAAAGGATGTCTGTTCTTACAAGAGAGAATGGGACAGATAAGAAAGTGATGAAACACCCTGCTCCATCCTCTACCCTCCACCTCAGCCCCAGACTACAATCCCTTCTCCATTTTTCCCCCAGGGTTTTAGGTACACATGCATACATGCTTAGTGTGTTTTTCAAGTCACTGGGTCCCGGTCTCCAAACAATTGGCCAGGTGGGATCCTGCAGCCTTAATCATCACACTACTGGCTGACCTCAGGATGGTGGAAATATTCTTTATGTTACAGTAATGATTGATATATGGCTCCTTTTTTTTTGTCAAAACCCATTAAACTTTATAAAGTTAACTTTAATATAAGCAAATTTAAAGACTTTCAGAAATTAAAACATCAAAATCAAACGCAGAATGTAATAAAGCCAATTGTATTTCAAGTGTATGAAACAACCTCACTGAAGGATGCTTACCTGAGTATCTTTAGAAATGAGTGTAGTCTAAATTTAAAGATGAAAGGAATTGTGGGACCAGCAGTTAGCGTAATGGCTATGTCACTGGACTCCCATGTAGTTGACGGTGGTCCAAGTCCCAGACCTGGTGGCTTAAACTCGCACCAGGCTCGTGTGCGTGCGTGCCCAAGATCCCAAGAGGAGAATGGAGGAGAAGGGATTGCGGTGTGGTCATCCCCTCTGGAAGGGTGATTTCTCGCTTTTTGTCTCTGTCTCTCTGTCTTTTTCTTTCTGGTGAGCACATGCGCCCAATAAGAAAAAAACCTCTCCAAAAAAAAAGAAAGAAAAAAAGGAATTGCACAAAAGTTCTATACTCAAGTCGACAAAGTTATCTTCCATGTGATATAGGTTAACAATTTTATACTATTATATGTCTGTCCTGGAGTTGAACAATTAGGTATGAGAATAGCAGATGGTAGAAGCCAGGTTTTCATATTTTGAAAGTTTATGATAAACATTGGGAAAATACTAGAATGATAAATGTTGCCCATGAGAATTAGAAACATCAGTATCAATTCCTGTTTAACTTAATATAGATAAGTATTTTTACATATAGTAATAATTATATACACATGTGAAGACATGGGTTAATATTCACAAATATAATTTTTTGGTCTGTCAATTGAGAGGGCTTAGAAGCAAAAATACCACAATAACAATGAACACACCTACTACTCAGATCTTGTTTTCTAAAACCACTCTCCAAGGGGTTCTTGGTGAAATGACTGGTACTGTGATGAACACAGGAAATATATTGCATAGTGCCAGAAAACATGGAAAAGTATAATGATAAGTACATAAATAAATAAATGAAAATTAAAAGAATAATAACAAGAAGAAGAAGCAGAAGCAAAGAAACATGATGGGGATATTTGAAAAGGATTCAAGAGCTAACTTCAAGAGCTCTACTGTCCAAAGCTGAAATAATTTGATTAACAAAATAAAATAATATTTGATATAACATGACATAATCTAAAATATAAAATAAATATCCATGAGTTCATACTAATACAAATAAATTATTCAATAAGAAAATAAATAGAAAAGAGAGCAATGTCCCATGCAGAATTCACAATAAATAATATGGCTACTTAATCCTCAAGAAGTGGAGCAGGGGTCAGCAATGGCATAATGGTTAAGGCACTGGATTCCCACATAGCTGACTGTGGTTCAAGTCTTGAATCTGTTGGCTTGAAAATTACACCAGGCATGTGTGTGCATATACAAAATCCCAAGAGGAAAATGAAGGAGAAGGGATTGCAAAGTGGCTGTTCCCACTAGGGGGTTATTTCTGACTTTCTCTCTCTCTCTCCAGTGAGCATACATTAGCTAGAGCAAAAATGTAAATAATGCCACAATAAACACAGATGTGCAAGCAGTTTTCCAACTGAATGTTCTTCTATCCTTTGGGTAGATACCCAGGAGCAGAATTGCTAGATCCTATGGCAGACATGGAACCAACCCAAATGTCCATGAATAGATGAATGAATTGAAAAAGCACAGCATATACTTTATGGAATACTACTCAGCCATAAGAAACAATAAGATTCTGGCACTGGATAGAAAGGGAATGAATATGGAACATTTACTTCTGAGGGAATCAAATCAGGCAGTGAGAGAGAGGCACTGAGTCTCCACTTAATATATACTATCAGTACCAGCAGTTGGCATAAAGGCTATGTTGCTGGACTCCCATGTAGTCAACCATGGTTCAAGTTCCAAACTTGGTGTTTTAAACTCACTCATGGAGTGTGTGTGTACATGCCCAAGATCCTGAGAGGGGAACGGAGGAGAAGGGATTGCAGTGTGGCCATATCCCCTGGGGGGTGATTTTTCACTTTCTGTTTCTCTGTCTTTCTGACAAGCACACATGCCCTATTGCAAAAACCTCTCCAAAAAAGAAAAAAAAAATACATATATACTGACTATCTACACTCTATGGGGGAAACAAGGATAAAGAAGCATGGGAAATGGGTATAGATACTGGAGACACTGTGGGAAGAGGGTGGGAGAAGTGGGAGAGTGTGAGGAAAGAAATTAAGATGAAAAATAGAGAGGCAAGACATTTATGGAACACAGAAATTGATTGTTGTCTGTTGATGATAACGTGTATAGTGTCTTCAACTGGACTGGTATGAGGTGTATTCAGTTGGATAAATTAACTTTTTAAGCTAAATGATATCCAAATGATGTGACTGAATGTATAAAATAAATTAAAATAAAAATAAAAAAGGAAGTAGAGCATGACTCCCTTCTTCTTAAGTGTGGGCTGCATATGTTTACTTTCTTCTAAGTACTATAATATATAAACAGAGTAAGACAACTATAAACTCACAAAGTAGCATCTGACAAAAGCTACTACTTAATCCATATGATCAAGGTTGACATAGATAGTGATAAATCATGTCACTAGTATATACCCTAATAACCATCTAAATTATAAGAAAAACATCAGTCCAATCCAAGTTGAGAAAAATTCTATAAGATACCTGATGAGCACACTTAAAAAATGTCAAAGTCAGGGCTGACAGATAGTGTGGTGGTTAAGGACGCTGGACTCCCACATGGCAAACACCAGTTCAAGTCCTGGACCTGGAAGCTGCTTTCTCACTTTCCCTCTCTCTTACTCTGTCTCTCTCTGGTCAAATTAAAAGAAATAAATACATAAAGTTAAACACATTTCTTTAAAAATTAAAATAAAAAAGTCAAGATCATCTAAACACATAAATCTGGAAAATAATTACAGCCAAGAAGAGCCTAATGGACATGATAACTAAATATAATGTCTTCGCCTGGATAAAATTCTATAAAAAAAGACATTAGGCCAAAATGGGAATCTAAATAGAATATGTGTTTTAGTTAAAAATAATATCAATATTGGTTCTTTAATTGAGACAAATAAATCATATACATGTAAGATGTTAATAGTAGAGGTAAACAGATATTGAGTTCACGGGAAATTCTAATGCCTTCAGAACTTTTATTTTTATTTTTTTTTCCCCTTGATAGGGTGTGTATACTTACTGGAGAGAGACAGACAGAGACAGAGAGAGAGGGAAAGTGAGGAATAACTATCCCGGGAGGATGACAACAATCCCTTGCCCTTCATTCTTTTGGGATTTAGGAGGCATGCATACACATGTGTCTAGTGTGTTTTTCAAGCCACTGGTTCCAGGACTCAAACCACAGAATTGGCCATGCAAGATCCAGTACCTTAACCACCATGCCACCTGCTGGCCTCACAATTATTAATAAATCTAATACTATCCCAATGGAAAAAAATAAAGATCAAGAATAAAATAACAAAGGATCAAATCATACATCAATACAAACAAATAAAAAAAGAAAACTAGTAAAATTATAGCTTAAAATCAATTTAACCATTAATTGCATTAATTTAAATTATATCTAGCTTTAATCCATACTATGTTCCTAAAAATTTTTTAATTTGGTTTTTTCTTGTTGTTTTTCTTCCTATTGTTATTTTTTTTGTTAAGGTCAACTGAAATCTTTCCAGTAACAATTCAGTGAGCTATTCTGTCTTCATATTATTGAATTTGACACAGGAATATTTGACTGACTTGACCATGTCAACCTTGAAAAATATAATTTTATTAGTTTTTATGATACTGCCTTCTAACTCAGTGAGCATTTTCTTTCATTTTTCCCTTGTTACTCTTCTACTCACCCTGCAATTATTGAATAGCTGCATAGTCAGCCTGAACTTTCTCCTTTTTCAAAAAGATAATATCCATTCTTTGATAATTTTCAATATCATGCTAAATGCATTCAAATTTATGCCCCAGATTCACATCTTGGTCCTGAGTTCCAGAGCATGTCTAACTACCTAGCCTACACAACCACTTGAATGTCTTACACATATTTCAAGCACCACATAGATAAAACTGACATTTTCATTCACTTTGCTAACCCTTAATCTCATTATCCCCTTAGATTCTGCCGTTTTGGTAAAGAGAATCAGCGGT
>NW_006159501.1:5001939-5009430 GCF_000334495.1 Tupaia belangeri chinensis
GGTTCAGCTATGTTAGACAGAAATCTAGGTGTTACCATTGAATCCTTTTGTTTTACTTTCTCAACCATCTACATGCAATTCTCCTAAATTATGCCATTAAAAAAAAATCACATCCATTCACTTTTACCGTTCTGCACTCTTCTCGTGATAAATCAAATCACTGTCATCTCCATGGTCCACCACACTAAGCTCTTAACTATTCTCATTTCTTTCAATTTTGTTCCTTAATTATCTAAAGAGAAGCCAAAATTATCTCTTTAAACATAAATCAGATTATGTTAGTCTCCTGTTTAAGTCCCTTCATTGATTTCCCACTCATTCAAATAAAATCCAAATTTGGCATAGCTCTGCATTATCTGGCCAATTTTATATTACCATGTTTCTTCTTTTTTTCTCATCTTTGTCTCCCTCTTTCACTTATTTCCTCTCATTCTCTTCACTATGTTCCAGAACTGCTATCGGATATTGGAAACCATTAGTAAACCAAACAGGTATTAATGCCTTTCATGATCAATTTTAAGTTACAGAGGAAGAAGGGGGCAACGATGAGAATAACAAAACACAGGTATGTTGGCATTTTTGCTTTTCATGGTAGTGCTAACTCCTTCTCCAAATTGAATAATCAATGGGAAGAAAATACAACGTTCTAAGACCTTTAAAAATGTGTCTGAGATAGACCCTACTTATAGGTAGAGTAAGGAGTCCCCAAAAAAAGTCACTAAATTTTTCTTTTTAGGGAAGTCTGTGTTTTTAACTCTATGATCTAGTCAATGTACAATATACACCCCTTTTACATGTTTTTAAAGAATTTATAATTCCTTGCAAATAAGGCATAAGAGAGGGATATTAGGGGTATAGAACACACAGACATGGTAAAGGCCTTAGATGGAGTCACATTTAGCTAAGTTTCCACAGCCCAAAGCTGGCTGCATTGGGCTCAAAGCAACTATAATCAGGGGCAACAGTGTCTATTTAGTAAGCACATTATTATTATTATTATTTTTTGGAGAGGTTTTTGCCATAGGGCGCATGCACTTGCCAGACAGACAGAGAGAGACAGAGAGACAGAAAGCGAGAAATTACCCCCCAGGGGGATGGCCATGCCGCAATCCCTTCTCCTCCATTCTTCTCTCAGGATCTTGGGCACGCACGTACACGCACCTGGCATAAGTTTTAAGCCACCAGGTCCGGGACTCGAACCACAATTGACTACATGGGAGTCCAGCAACATAGCCATTATGCTAACTGCTGGTCCCATAGTAAGTATATCCTAACAGGAAGTACAGATAACTATAGTCTGATGACCATACAAAAAAACAGGGTAATATGGGTCAAAAGGTGACATGGTGATTAAGGTGCTGGACTCCCACATGGTTGACTTTGGTTCAAGTCCTGGACCTGGTAGCTTGAAACTCACACCAGGTGCATGTGAACAGGTGCCCCAACTCCTGAGAAGAAAATGGAGAAGAAGAGATTGAGGAGTGATCATCACCCTAGGAGGTCATTTCTCATTTTCTTTATCTCTGACTCCTAGAGAGTGCATATGTCTTATAGCAAAACTCTATCCCCCAAAAGCCAAAAAGGTAATAATACCATGTAACTATGTTCTAAAGCCTTCATCTTTAGCCAGACTATTACTTGGATGCTAGATAAAAAAGCCCTCACCGGGAACCAGCAGTTAGCGTAATGGCTATGTCGCTGGACTCCCACGTAGTTGACTGCGGTTCACCTCCTGGACCCGGTGGCTTAAAACTCATGCCGGGCGAGTGTGCATGCATGCCCAAGATCCCAAGAGGAGAATGGAGAAGAAGGGATTGCGGCGTGGCCCTCCTCCCGGGGGGTGATTTCTCACTTTCTCTCTCTATGTCTCTCTCTGTCTGTCTGGCGAGCACATGCGCCCTATAGTGAAAAACCTCTCCAAAAAATTAATTAATTAATTAATTAATTAATTTTTAAAAAAAAAAGCCCTTACCTATTTCTCCACTTCGGTAACTCATTTGGGACCCTTCCCTCTTGGGAGCTCTGTTATTTCTTCCCTCTCTTAATAAACTCCTTTTTGCTACCTTCCTCCTGAGTCTGTGTCTCTAATTCTTCATGAGCTTTGGAAAAGAACCAGTATGGGTGCTGGCACCATCATATTTGGTGCCAAATCCTAGATGTTCTCACAACTTGACAAAAAGCTAAAATAAAAAAAATTAAAAAAAGTAGATTTTTCTCTTTTTTCTAGGACTCTTGTCCCTATAGTTAAATCTATCAAACATAAATACCAGGAATCTGTCAGCCACTTATGGGCAGTTAGTGTGGCCACCAGAGTTAAAGTCTCAGAAGACAGGTTTGCCAAGAAGCATTCACTTACTGTTAATAGCGATGGGAATGTCATCTGCTTTCTGACTTGGTTTCTTTTCTGAGATTTTTTAAAAAATAATTTTATTTATTTTTAATTTCTAAAATTAATTTTATTTATTTTTTATTCATTTTAATTTACATTTAGTCATATATCTTTACAGTGTATGGCATTGTTTTTTCCAGCACACCACTATGCATATCAGTCCAGAAAAGAAATATTACATACATGATCATAAGCAGATAACTTTTCTTTTTTTGTCAATTAAACATACTTTCTCTTAAGATTATATAAATCTGTCACTTTTTCTGGAATATTAACCATCTTGAGGGAAGGTGAATGTTCTTGGGACAACTGGCGATGCATGCCAAGGATTCTCTCTGGTGCATCCCAAATGCCTGGAATCTGAAACCATCTTCGACAACCCACCTGGGTGCTGGAGCAGATCCTCTCTTTCCTTCAGACTTTTCTCTGATTTGTTGGTGGGGAGACGTTTGCGTCCTGGCCTGACCTAAGGTCAGGTTCAGTGATGTTCATCTGTGATCTCAGCTCTCAGGAGGCCGGGAGAGGAGGATTGTGACATGACAAGACTCTATTTTAAATAAAAGTCAGAATCCCTCCTTGCAATCATTTCTATACTGCTTGATATTGCCCTCAATTCACTGAATTTGATTCCTTAAATTAGTAATGTTCACTGAACTTACATAAATGTTTAGCTTTCTTTTACGTTAGAATTGTATACATTTTCTCTAAAAGATACTTTTTTTTCTTTACCTTCAAAATTCTAAAAATCTTCTCTTCCTCTGTCTTTTTGACAAAATTCAATTGATTTTCTCAAAGCATCCTTTATCAACAAATTTTTTATTCTGAAACATAAAGTTCTGCCCACACACAACTTGCTTTCAAGAAATAAAGGAGAGTACTATTTACAAGATATGAGAACGTGGAGTGTGTATGTATATGTATATGATGTATACTAATGTTTAAAAAGAAAGAAATGGGCCCAGCCATGGTGACCTAGATGGTAGGGCGCCACACTGCAATGGCGGAGCCATATGATAGACCTAGGCTTGGGCCCCATGTTGACTTGAACAAGGCAGGTACACATGTGTGCCCCTGTGACCTTGGCTGACTGGAAGGCTAGCGGGGGATCACGGGAAGGTGGGTCTGAGTAGGGTCTTCTCTCTCTCTCTCTGTGTCTCTCCCATTAAATATTTTTTTAAAAAAATAAATAAATATATGTATATATATCTATCTACACTACATTGTAAATAATGGTATTATTAGAAAGAGATAGGCCATTTATATCTCTGAATATTGCTATAATTTTTTAATAATAAATAAGGTGAAGATAACTTGTTATAACAAAGTTATATGATTTTTCAATAAGAATATGATTAACACTATAATCTATGTTCAGTGTATGTGGATGTGATTTCTTTTTCTTTTTTCTTTTTTTTGAGAGGTTTTTATTATAGGGCGCGTGTGCTCGCCAGAAAGAGAGAGAGACAGAGAGACAGAGAGACAGAAAGCAAGAAAAAAACCCCTCCCTAGGGGGAATGGCCACGCCGCAATCCCTTCTCCTCCATTCTTCTCTTGGCATCTTGGGCATACACGCACATGCGCCCGGCATGAGTGTAAGCCACCAGGTCTGGGACTCGAACCGTGGTTGACTAAATGGGAGTCCAGCAACTTAACCATTATGCCAACTGCTGGTGCCTGATTTCAATATTAATATAGTTGACTAGAAAATTAAAGCAGATAAGAAACTCTCATGTTACCTATACACCATGACTTTTAACATGTATAAAGCTTAATTGTTATATGAGGAAATGATCTGCCCAAGGCTATATAATTAATAGTCATACATTAATACTGAAATCATATTACCAGTGCAACCACAAATTTAAGGGCCATATGCTCATAAAAACTGAAAATAGAGAGGTATAATGGAATTACTAAAGTTCAAAGAGTGCTTTAAGAAAGAAATAATGAACATAGTAATAGAAATAGCATAAAAGCATAGTACATATCATTTATTAAGTGCTTTTTAGGTGGCAAACTATTATAAACACTTTATATATGTTATGCTATGTAATTCACAACAAAACTGCTCAATTTATAGTATTGTATTATCATACATATTTGTGTAGAAGAAAAATGAGTCAGACAGGAAAATGGCCCTAGGTTACATATATGATAATACAAAGTTCAAATATTTGATTCTGGAACTATGAAGATCTTGTACATTATATTCTACTAAATAGTTCTCCTACAGAATGCAATAAACATGTAAATTACAAATTCACACAAAGGCAGCAAGCGCATATATAATATCCCAAATGAAATAGAAAAGTATCAGCACCCAGGAGCCATAAATGAAATAGAAAAGTATCAGCACCCAGGACCTCTCCTCAGCCTTCACTAAACTGTTCCTTCTTTCTGTCAAAAGATAACTACTATTTTGACTTCGAACACCATAATATAATTTAAAAATCTTGAATTTTATGTGTGTTGAATTGCCTAGTAGATCTTTCTGGATGACTTCTTTCATTCCCTCCATAGTATTGATTTTTTTTTTTTTGAGAGAGATTTTTGACATAAGGTGCGTGCACTTACCAGAGAGAAAGTGAGGCATCACCCCCAGGAAGGATGGCCAAGCCTCAGTCCCTTTCTCTCCATTCTCCTCTTGGTATTTTAGGCACACACACACATGCACCTGTTTTGAGTTTCAAGCCATTTTGTCTGGGACTGGAAGAGTGGTCAGCCATGTGGGAATCCAGTGCCTCAACCACTATACCACCTGCATGTTGAATGTATTAATAGTTTATTCCATCACTCTATCATACTCCAGCATGTAGTATTCCACAACTTATTTATTCATTCTACTCACTGTTGATGGATAATTTAGGTGAGGGATATTATCAGTATTATAAACATGCCTTTGGAATATACATACCTGCATTATGTAGAGCATATGCCCTAAGAGTGGAATTACTGAATAAGTCATTATGTATGTGTACATTTATCCTGATGGATAATTTCAGACATATTTTAAAGTGGCACAAATTTGCACTTTGAGTGGTTGTGAACTGTAGTCGCCATTGTTCTGCATCTTCACAAATGAGGCTATGTGTTAAATTGTTTGTTCTCCAAAGTTCAATGTTTAGTGAAACTTTTATTTTAACTTTAATTCTTAATTTTAAAAGAAAATTTGAGTAATTAACAGGTATTATTTTAAAATAGAAATGACAATCACACTATCCAAAGCACAGTGCCCTCTAGTTGGAATCATGTATTACTGGAGAATTCTCTTACCTAACAGAAACGCTGTCCCTTTCCTGAAGCTTTGTCTACATACATTTAGTACCATATACATGACCGTGTTTCTGTGTTGGCTCTCTGTATGTTAGCTTCCCTAAGTGGTGAGACCCTTAGTAAACAGAGTGGCATTTCAGAGTGTGAAGTCTTAGGGATTTTAGTCCCCAGTATTTTAATTTTTGTTGAAATGACATTCAAATTAAAAGGGGGAAGGCAGTAGCCTCAAACGTGGGTACAGATTAAAATCAGCAGGGAAATAGTAAATACCCCAATAGCAGAACACATCTAGGCTGACTGGATCAGACTTGGGATAATGGAAGAAATCAGTATTTTTAAAGCTCTCAGAGTAATCCAGTGTGAAGTCCAGGCAGAGGACCACTGGAGTACACAGATCGTATACAAACAACTATGACACAATTTTATTGTAAATAACAATAATAATTTTTTTAGAGGTTTTTGCTATAGGGCGTGTGCACTCTCCAAAAATAAAGAGAGAAACAGAGAGACAGAAAGTGAGAAATCACCACCCAGGGGGTTGGCCACACCGCAATCCCTTCTCCTCCATTCTCTTCTCGGGATCCTGGCACACACTCACAAGTGCCAGGCATGAGTTCAAGCCACCGGGTCCGGGACACAAACCGCTGTTGACTACATGGGAGTTCAGTGACATAGCCATTACGCTAACTGCTGGTCCCAGTAATAATAATTTTTAATGACACAATATTTTATCTAAAGTTGATACCTCTGTTAAAGATTTGAATAATAACTTTTTTTTCTGTGAATGACCTCTTTTTCCTGTTCCTGTATATAATACAAACTAAAAATAATATGTACTATAAAATTGTATGTATTATTTATGGCCACAAGAAAAAAATATAGTAGATTTTCAGTAGAGAGACAAGAGATATAAGTTTTTAAAAGTTACTCTCATGTTAAGGGAAATATTTGAAGTTGGTTTAGGATAGCCCCTTGCTAATGTGGAAAGGTTATCAGAACTCAAGAAATATTAATAAATTCTTGCTAACTAAAATTTACATAAGTCTAAATAAATACTTTAATCCACTTCTAAAACGTACCTTAAGGATATTCCCAGGGAGTAGAAATAACAATAATAGCAGGTGTATACTAAAGATTACAGGCATACACAAAAATAAAAGCAGGATACATTGAAGAAGCTCTAGATTAAAAAGTCTATCAAATATCAGCTGAAGGTTTTAAACACATTTTAATTTGATTTTCACAAGAACTTTTTTGAAGCAGATATTATATCCTAGTTTTTATAGAAAAACTGAGGTTCAGCAAATTTAAGTAGTTTTTCTGAGATCACACAACTTGTAATAGGCAGAGAAATAATTTGAACATTCATCTGTCTGTGTCTAGAGCTTATCTTAAATTAGAGCAATTGCTTTTTCTCCCAAGTCATTTGTGATGGTGAATTATAACACAAATGAATGCATTATTCATTTACTTTGATAAATCATCTTAATAAGAGATATTCTTTCCTCTTTCCTATGAGCCGTCATATGCCAAACTAAATTTGACTCAAAGGGCTTCTGGGTAAGGACAAAATCCTTACAAGTCTGTCAAAAGCAAACAAACAAAATAGCTTAATATCTTAAAATTATTACTGATTCATTTTTTAAAATAGCAAGGTTATGGAGCTTATAAAGTTAAATAGCAGACTTTTCCACAAGGCTCATTGAGAAAAACAACAGTCCCTTTCCCCATTCCACTCCACTCTCAATTTCTGCTCCTCAGGGAAGTGCAGGAATCCACACAGAAGGCTGCCCCAGGGCAGGCTTAAATCTGGAGCCTGATGTGACATG
>NW_006159501.1:5009766-5027396 GCF_000334495.1 Tupaia belangeri chinensis
GCCTCCTGTGAAAGAGTCAATCACGTCTTGCCTAAAGCCTTAGGTTTGTTTGTGGCTGTTGCTGCAAAAATTTCTTGCACCTGGCTCTGTAGAAAGGCGCCGTATCAGAGGAACTCCAGTGAAGTCCATCAAAAAGGTGATCCAGACAGCTGTAAAATCTTTCCGGAGGTCCAAAGAAGCCTCTCACAGGTGAGGGAATTCCCATTTTGCACTGTTGATATTCAGAACTTCACTTCTTCCCATTTTTAGCCTCCATTGAAAGAGAGCCAATGCTGCCTTTCCTTTGTCTCACAGGATGATGATATTGAAACGAATTCTATTCCAATTACTTTCCTAAATTTTGATAGTTTAACAATCTCTTTTCATCAAGATATAATAATATCTTTAAATAAGGTAAGGAGCATGCCATTTATTTTTGGTATTATCATAGTGTTTTGTTCATAATAAGAACTCAATAAATATTAAATTTATTGGAACTTTGTGACTTCAAATTAATTTGCTTAACTTGCATTAAAGCCTAGGGCTGTTTTGTTTGTTAATAAATTTGTGTGTGTGGATTTCATAATAAAAGACAGTATACAAAGGCCTTGCTTAATGAACAAAATATAATAACCATAATATTTGTTTTAGTCAATTTCTGTTCTTTGACTCTGCTTTCCAAAAATAAAGTTTATTGGCAAAATAGTCACTCGTATGAGCAGCCCATAAATGTAAAAGGTTTTACAGATATTGTTCTCTTAAAACTGTTTTTATTTGATTAATTTAGATGTTTAGAAATTTTTCAATGTAATTTTCTTTGGTATTTAGACTTTAAGTATAAAATTCACTAAAAAAGATATACAATAGTAGAATAACAGAATGGGGCTTCATGATCATCAGAAGAGCACCTTCTTGTTTGAACAACTTATGTGATTAAATAGAATATTCAATTGAATACAAGAAATTGATAATAATTACTTAACAGGAAACTTGCAGATATTTCAACCTCGGGGGTAAGTTTGCATAGAGAACCATCTACACAAATTGTCTTGAGACAACTTAGTTAACTCAGACTCCTCTGACCAGATTCAGAGGCATAAATTAAGATAGAGTTCACAAAGGGTACTATAATTACTGGGAGTTAAGATTTTACTTTTATGGTATTTTAAAATCGAAGCTAAATGAAGACTCTACTTTGTATGTGTAGGATGTAAGATTTTTTTTTTCATTTAGATCATCACTTTCTCTAAAAAACTAATAAATCATCCATCATTGTAAAAAAAAAAAAAAAAGAAGAAAAAATAGAGTCAGAAGCCTGTTTGAGGTTCTCAGAGCAGTGAGTGCCTAAGTTTAACAGTGTATACTGAGCGACATTCCCTTTCATACATTCCCTCAGTGTGTGCATTGTCTCTTATCTCCATTCTGGGATAGTTCTGGATCCAAAATTTGCACCTTAGTGAAAACCTTGGTTTCTTGTGTTCTTGATTAAGAATCAGTGTTTCTCATTTGCATCATAAGTCTAATTTGTTGCTTAGCTTGGGAGCCGAGTGGAGTGGAGGGTAGCTTACCACATCTTCTAGTACTGAGTTCCACCAATCAGAGAGACTCTTTACAGAATGAACACTGGTAAACTATGGCAAAAACAATGTGTCTCTACAATTGGACTTTTAGTTACAGAATACGTAAATGGAGCGTAGTTTACTAAGTTGTCTCAAGACAATTGGTGCAGAAGGCTCAGAGAGATACAGATCCAAGCAATTATTTTTGTCACTTTCAATTCATGTAAATATAATCCTAGGGCCTATGTGTGCTGTTTCCGCCAGGTTCGTAACACAAGATAGATAGTGGTTATATTTATAATCATGATGTTTGTTTTGGAACATCAGAGAGTAGGTACTAGGGTTGAAATGTCTGAAAATGTCATGTTAAATGGTTATTATTAATAAAATTTTTGAATTATCATGTAAGTAGTTTAAAGAAAATAGTACCCCTTTAATATCACAAAATTCCATTTCCTTGCATAATAAACTTCCTCTTTGGATCCCAAAATACAAAATAAATTCACTCTATATTTGAAGCGAAGCTAAGGGGAGAGAAAGAAATGAGGGGATTAGAAAAATACGAATTGAAATGATTACTATTTGACAAGTGTTTTGCATAAATCATGACATTTCTCCAAGTGCAATAAGATTGTTTACATTCCCAAGGAAACAACAATGATCAGAAAAGATATGTAATGTAGTCAAGACCGCACATGAAATGAGCAGATGAACTGGCTTTTTAACCCACCTCTTTCCCAAGTATGCCATTTCTCCCGTGCTTGCCATCTGTAGGAAACAAAAATAAATGCATTACGTACAGCTGAGCTTGAAGACAATTATGACCACATTAGATATGGGAGTTAGAACTGATAAATAAGATAAAGGTGTTAGATTTCGTTATTGCTTTTTTTCTTCTTCTTCTTTTTAGAACAGTTCAGTCTTGTTTGGATCACCCATAAAGGTTTTTATTTTATTTTTATTTTAAGTAAAAATCATTTTTCTGTGTATAGTGTATTTTCTCTAGTGAAGAAAGCACATCTCCTTCACAAAAATCCAGTATTACAGAGTTGCGAAAGCTTAGGTGTGATATTTTGCATCTTTGGTAAGCAATTCATTTTCTTTTATTCCTAGGAGAAATTATTACCATTCTGGCTACCTCACTGATCTGTTGTGAGAAACTCATATGGTAATGCATATGCAGACACTGTAAGGAATCTGAAGTGTTGAATCCATGCATGAGATGATATTTCATGCTATTTAATAAAATGTCGGATGGTAAGTTTCCTTAAAGAAAGGGATACAGGATTTTACTTTATTCATTTTGGGGGCTGTTCAACACACAGAAATTGACTATTGTAGTAAGGTTATTTCAGAAGAATTTACTAAGTGAATTCTAAAATAATATTTATAATCCTCATTGCTACCTTAGGAGGTGATTGTTATTCATTGGCTAAAACATACATGGAAAGTGACTGAAATAATAAAGCATCAATAATGATATTTAAGCATCAACCAAAAGTAGAAAATATACTGGCTTCTCACACACAAAGTGAAGAGTAGACACTTCTGCATATCATAAAACATCACAGAAATGAATTTCAGTTCTCTAGCGGACCAGCACGAGACTTGCCCAGATATCTTTTTGTGTCTGGGCTTGTGGCTACAGCTGAAAAGACAGTACAGAGTGGTCTTTGGTAGAATCTAAGATGATGTTACAAGATTTGCAGGTACCAAGATTAGGAAATGTCACCTTTGATGGGGAGGGAATGATATTAAAAGTTATAAGTTATTTGAACCACTAATGTGAAGGAATTTGAGGGGAAGATGCCTCCGATAATATTCATTTCCAATAGTCTGCCCAGCATATTACATAATATTGTAAGTCATGTAAAGTGGAAATATGATGAGTTCCATACTGCAGTGGAAATAAAGACAAGTGAGGCACAGGCAGGGTCTTTTACCTGCTTATGGCCTAATCATTTTATACCATCACTCAAAAATAAAACAGTGTGGCTAGGCAAGTCTGGAACTTCGTAAGGGATGCCTATACTGAAACTAAAATTTGGTAGCCAACAGTCTAAACCTAGCATTTACAAGCATAAAGCTGAGTAATATCATTCAGAGTATGTCACTCAATTTAGGGACATCTCAACTTAGAATAGTCAAATAATTTTCATTTGTAAGCTACAACTTGAAGCGTTTTTATTATATTCTATTTTATTTATTCATTCATTTATTTTAATTTGACCTGGCACACACACATACACACACACACACACACACACACACACACACACACAGAGAGAGACAGAGAGAGAGAGAGAGAGAGAGAGAGAGAGAGAGAGAGAGAGAGAGAGAGAAAACAACACCACACACCGACAGGGCTCAAACTGTGGTCAGCCATGTGGGAGTGTCTAGCGCCTTAACCACCACACCACCTACTAATCCCCTTTGAAAAGATTTTAATGTGAAATAAGTGACATTCATTCAGAAAATCTTAGGACATTATAAAGATTACCATTAGAATTTTCAAAATCGAGAAAATGTATCCTTTGGTCTGTCATTAGAAGGTTCCTAAATACCTGGTAATAATGATTCCAAAAATAATAAATATGTTTTCAAAAGAAAACTTGGAAAATCCCAGAAATCTAGAAAAAGGAATACTCTTTGTTTTAAATTCCTAATTTAAAAATAAGGCTACTACACTTCTTAATGCATCTTATTTTTTATTATTTATTTTAATTGTATTTATTTATTATTTTTAAAAATTTACTATAGGGTATATGCACTCACCAGAGAGAGAGAAAGAGAGAGGGAGAGAAAGTGAGAAAACAAGCTGCCAGGTTCAGGACTTAAACCTCAGATAGCCATGTGGGAGTCCAACACCTCAACCACTACACCACCTGTTTGTCCCTCAATGCATTTTCTTCAGGACTTACGAGTAAATGTGCAAAGGCTTTTGCTGAGAACTGTTATTCACTGTGAAAAAACTTGTAGAGATTACACAATTGTCCATAATTAAGTATTAAGAAAACTAAGCTTTCAGGTTTCTATTCACATATATATGTATAGTTTAAATATTATACATGCATATTATATACATATACATATTATATGTATGAATTTACATGCATTTTTATATTATACATATATTATATACATTAAATTCAATTACATTTGGAACTTGAAGCTGGGACCTATGTGGGTCTAGATCTGGAGAGTGGTGTTTTACTACCGTACCGTAGTCTGGCCTTACAATTTAAATTATGTTTTTAAATATCTCTTTTTTAAGTTTAAATTTATTTATTTTTTTACTTATGCATTTATTTATTTTTATACAGTTTGTCACTGTGTAGCATTAGAGCATACCAAATAAATGTTCCCATCATAACTACACTGCCTATCGGCCCAGTCAAAGACAAAGATTCTAAATGTTCAGATCTATGGGCCATTTTAGTTAGTTCTTATATAGAAAAACGAAGTGGGGTTCTGCCTTGATGTTGTTTGGGGGTTTGTTTGTTTTTGTGTGTTGATATCCAGTCACCCCAGGAAAATTGTTGAAAAGACTATTCTTTCCTAAATGGAATTGATGAAGAAATAAATATTTTTTATCTGTGTTCTCAATAATATTCCATGAATTTATATATTTTTTTAAAATTTTATTCATTTATTTTATTTTACTTTATTTTATTTTGAATTTGACCAGAGAGAGACAGAGAGAAGGAAAGTGAGAAAGCAAGCTGCCAGGTCCAGGACTCGAACCATGGTCAGCCATGTGGGATTCCAGCTGCCTTAATCACCATGTCACCTGCTGGCCCCAATTTGTATTTTTATACTATGTCACTATCTCATTACTTTATTGCCCCAGGTTTGTAAGTAAGTTTGTTCTGAATGAAGCTTACTAATTCAGCTCCATTTTTTTTTTTTCAGTGATGTTACTTTTAAAGATTATTCTTTTTCCTTAAACAAATTTTAGAGTCATCTTCCAGAAGTTTCAAAAATTTTGTTTGGGATTTTGATAAGAATTACGTTATGTGTACCAATCAAGTTGGACAATATCTTACAATATTGTTTTCTGAACTATAATGTCTTTTCATTTCTCAGATCATCTTTCATTTTTTTCTATCATGTTTGAAGTTTTCATTGCACAAGTTTTAAACTTATTTTGTTGAGATTTTTCTCGAATATTTAATTCTTTTGATGGCATTAAAATTTGAATTATTTTCTTAATTTTTATGTTCAAGCTGTTCATTCATAATATATAAGAACATAATTGATTTTTGTATGTAGATCTTGTATTCTGCAACCTGGCTGAATTAATTTATTCTATTGCATGGTGTCATATTACTGTTAGTACTATTTTTGTGAATTTGTTAGGATTTTCAATGAATACATTCATATCATCTTCAAACAGAAAGTTTTATTTCTTTTATGCCAATATAAATTTATTTTCATTTTGCTAATTATTCCTTTAGTAACCATATAATGGCTGGACAGTGACACTTTTAAATTACTTGAACAAATAGATCACTTGAATCAAATCACATGCCTTCAGAACTCCCAACTGTTTGCAACTGTGTTGTAGCCTTCACTTACTCTGCAGAACCTCAAGTCAGGCAAGGGTAAGTCAGTCAATGGTGAGATTAGGTTCCCTTATCATTTGTCCAGAACACTCACAGAAGTGTGCACTTATGACTTCTGCTCTACAGTCTCAGAAACTTGTTAGAATTATTCAATGCCATCTACGAACATCTGATTCCTCAGGTTTTTACTTTTTTGGTCAACCTTTTATCTGTTGCAGCTGTTGTATAAATAATGATCATCGTTGTCAACAGATGCCCATACAGTAGGAATGTTGTACACTAAGTATGTACTGAGGTATGTACAGACACCAAACGTCCTATAAATGGCATTATTATGGGAAATTCCGGACAGGTTAATAATAACAATGTTATACTTATGTGGCTTTGGGGGAACATGTATACCAGTTTTACCGTTTCCATTGGTTTCCAGTTTGCTGTTTTGACAATTACTCTGATCATAATACTGCTGGATTTCAAAGATACCCAGGGTTGAAGAGAAATTGGCATTAGGACAAATTTAAAACACTAGAAAACACAGTTTGTAATGAGTTTCAGTTATTTTTCTTAAATGAATGCTCACCAGACTGTTGTGAGTCTTTGTTAATTTAGAGTCTGAAGGTTAATTTTGACAATTTTTGCTAGTGTTCTCATTGCTTTTATTGTATAGTCAACTATCCTTATTTACTCTACCATTTTGGAAGTACTTCTATTATATTTTAAAGATAAACACGAATTCCAATCTTAATTAACTTTATTTTTAAATGGTAAAGTACTTAGAGATCATAACTATAAGAGTAAGTAGTATTGTCAGAACAGTTATGTGCTTGGAAGCCCTGCCACCACATGTGTGTATATATATATAATGTAGTCAACAGCAGTTCGAGTCTCGGACCCAGTGGCTTAAACTCACGTCGGGCACATGTGTGTGCATGCCCAAGATCCTGAGAGGAGAATGGAGGAGAAGAGGATGATTTCTCACTTTCTGTCTCTCTGTCTCTCTCCGTCTTTCTCTGTCTTTCTGGCAAGCACACATACCTTATAGCGAAATCCTCTCCAAAAAAAAAAAAAAAAGTGATGTGAATGTTTCTTGAAGTTTGAGACACAATATACACAACTGGAGTAGAGGACATTTTACAAACAACTACAAAAATATAGGTTTTTATAAAATATCTTTAAAAAAGTGAAGCCAGAAAAATATATGGTGGGTGGTGGGGTTAATTATTTTTATTTTGCCAGGTAATATTTTATATTATTAGTATACAGTATGGTTTACTACTTGGTTAGTAGGAAACAAGCTAATAAAAGTTGAATAGCTTTTCTTTATGAAAAAAAAAAAATTAGGTGTTTGCCACAGGGTGCGTACACTTGTCAGAGACTGATATAGACAGTGAAAGGGAAAGTGAAAAACCCCCAGAGAGGATGGCCACTCTGCAATCCCTTCACACATGCCCTGAGCGAGTTTTAAGTCACCGAATCAAGAACTTAAACCATGCTGGGCCATGTGGGAGTCCAGTACCTTAACCACCACATCACCTGCTGGCCCCCATAATAGTTGAATAACTTTTCATAGTCACAATGCCAGTGCTCAAATCCTGTACTGTATTTTAGGGATCATGTCACAATGCCCTTCTATTTTAACTAAACCAGTACTAGACTGCTGTGTATTAAATGCAGTGGTATGAAATAGGATTGGGAAATAAGTTTGAATCTTCTTGTTTAAGATCTAAAATTTAGATCTATCCCTCTGCTAGGTACCACTAATTTCAACAGAGAAATATGACCCATCTTTGTATTCAAAGGAATTAAAAGCTAGTTGGGGGACCGCCAAGTGACATGCTAGTTAAGGTGCTGGACTCCCACATGGTCTATTGAGGTTCAAGTCCTGCATCTAGTGGCTTGCTTTCTCACTCTCCTCTCTCTCTTTCTGGTAAAAATTAAAATAATAATAAATAGAAATGACAATAAATAAAATTAAATAGATAATTATTTTTTAAAAAGCTATTTGGGGAGCGAGTGGTACAAAACCTGTCATAAAATATGTAAGTTAAAACATGAGATGGAGTGTTACTTATGTAATAAACTATAGGCTGTGATTTAGCTGGGAACATTGGCTGGGACCTCAAAAAGGAAGAAAATTTGGGAGAGCAAGGAAGTGGAAGTGACTTTCTAATTTCAAGCACAAGCAGAACCTCAAGGGATAAAAGGATTTTAATTGATCAGTTGGTCAACTGCGCTTTGAATCCTGACCCTGGAGGCTTGAAAAAGTATGCTCCACATATGTGCATGCATGCCCCAAATCCCCACGGGATGGAGCAGTGAAAGAAAAGGCATTGTGGTATGCCCACGCCCCAAAAGGGCTGTTTTCTTCCTCCCACACCCCTTTCCTCTGGTCTTTCTATCTCTGGCAAGCACACACCCTCTGGTAATTTTTGTGAAAAGAATTATTTATTAATTTTTTTATTATTACTATTATTTTTAATTAGCCAGAGAGCACATATGCTCTCCAGGCACGCCGGCGCGCACGTACACACACACACACACACACACACACACACATATACAGAGAGAGAGAGAAAGAAGGAAAATGAGAAAGTAAGCTGCCAGGTCTGGGATGTGAATCATAGCTGGTCATGTGGGAGTTGGGCACCTTCACCAAACCACCTGCTGCCTCCTCCCTGGCAATGTTTTTAAAAAGTGGTTTTAATTTAAAAAGTCTTACCCTCAGTATTTTTTTTTAATGTTTGTTAAATAGTAGGGTGATAAAATGTGTGACTAGAAAGCCACATTAAGAATATGTATAGGGACCAGCAGATGGTGTAATGATTCCATTGCTGGACTCCCACGTAGTCGACCATGGTTTAAGCCCTGGACATGGCAACTTAAAACTCACTTGGATGCATATGCATTTGTGCCCAAGATCCTGAAAGGAGAATGGAGGAGAAGGGATTGTGGCATGGCCGTGATTGTGGCATGGCCATTGCCCTGGGAAGTGATTTCTCACTTTCTGTCTCTGTCTCTTTGTTGAGTGCATGTGCTCTAAAGCAAAAAAATCTTTCTTTCAAAAAAGGAAAAAAATAAATAAAAAACAACACGTATTTAATTATTATTACATGACAAGCACTTTGCATTTATTTTCAATAATATGCAAAACCATTCTCTTGAGACTACAAAAAATGGTCACAAACACCTTTGAAGAAGAGGAGTTCATTTATCTGATTAACTTGTGCTTTGCTATGAGACTTAGTTTTGCCAGTGGAATATTAGCATCCCTAAGAAGAGCAGATAATCAAAAGGTGCTCAGTCATTTACTTCTGGGGTTTTCCATCATCATGTGAATTACCCTGAGTTAATTTCCTGGAAGAAGAAAGGCCATGAGAAGGCTGATTCCAGCTATCTGAGACACACTAGCTAAGGTCAGGCATGAGAGATCATTATAGATAAGCCAACCCCAAACTAATGATCTCAGAGTAGAGGAACTACCTAGAACACCCACACATAAGCACTAATTAAATAATCATGATCTTAAACCATTAATTTAAGGGGTGATTTGCTTTGCTGCAGTATTAATTAATAGAAGTCCTAGTTGTATACTAGAAATTATCCTCATCTATCAGAAGGAATAGTTAATTTCGTGTTATCAAAGTGATTCGCTTAATATTACCAGGTAAAAGGAGGAAAGAGTAAGACTCAGAATTCTATTTGTTTCAACACAACAGCATTCTCCTGTCCTTTCCAAACCACAGTCTACACTCTAGCCCAAGTGGTGGTCCAGAGTATGGCACAGAAGAATCAGACTTTGGGACATCTTTGTTAGTGACATCTCAAACTCTCCCATTCTACCAGAAGGCCCACAGAACAGTGAAGGAAAAGACATTACAGGAGAAAATTACTGTAATTAAAAATATTCAGTAATGCAAGTGCTTTAATGTAATCACGTATAAAGTGCTGTTGTTTAAATCAAATAAAATCCAATAAATAATTTTAAATTCTACCAGAAGGCCCACAGAACAGTGAAGGAAAAGACATTACAGGAGAAAATTACTGTAATTAAAAATATTCAGTAATGCAAGTGCTTTAATGTAATCACGTATAAAGTATTGAGCAAATTTTTTTAAAAATGCTAAATTGATCCATGCATTGTACAGGATAGAAATTAAAGTTGACTCGTACAGATTTTTTAAAGCAGAGTAAAAAGTACTTCAGTGTTTTTCAGTATTGATATGAACTGTCAGTGGCTGTATGCCTCTTCTTCCTACTGGGTGATGAGACAATGAGACACCCTCTGATTTAGAACTGATGGAGACTTGTTCTCATTGACTGAAGTTCTGATCCTATATTTATTAATTCCCAAATTCTTATCATATTAGAGTCCAAACTTAAGTAATTTTGGTAACAATTCATAGCTGTTGATGAGTGCTTAAGGCCTTCTAAATGGCCTCACCCCTGTTAACTGTTTTCTTGGACCATCACTGAAATGTTCTAGTGTAACAGAGGCAAGGGAAGGGAAGGAGGGAAGAGTATAGGGAAGAAAATCAGGTAGAAAAAATAAATAGGCATGACATTTGTTAGAGAAATGGTTTATTACCTGTTGATGATAGCATGTATAGTATTCTCAACTGGACAGGTCTGAGACCTATTTCATGTTGGGCAAATTCTTTTTACAAGCCAAATGATGTATGGTGACCGAGGGTTTAAAAATATAAGAATAATAAAAATTAAAAATTAAAGAATCTGGAAAAATAATGAAAAGCTATTCACTGCTGCTGATGTATATAGTAACGGCTTTGTTTTCAATTAGCAATGATTGCGCCTCAGATAAACCTCATTGGCTACGATACTGCCACTGCGCAAAGCTGTAGCGGCTTTGTTTCGGGCTACGATACTGCCACTGCGCAAAGCTCTAGCGGCTTTGTTTTGACTGACATGCATGGTAATCGTGCTGGAAGAAGAATCGCCATTAAAAAAGTAAACTTGACCTAGCCTATGTGGGATGGTTTGTAGTGTATTGGACTACAATGTTGAAAGTCGCATGGCCGACTATAGGCTCATGGATTGAGATTCACTGGGTTGCCCTGAAAATATATCAGGTTTGTGTACAAGTCCCCAAATGCTCAGGAGCTAGAGGGCTAAGAAAAGGGGATCACAGCATGACAAGACCCTGTCAAAGGTGTTTTTCTTTCTCCCTCATATGCATTTGTGCTATGATTACGTAAATCTTTTGTCACAAATCCATCACTAGTGTAATAATGCAAAATCAGTTGTCTCGAAACGTTTCTTTGGATTTTTTGGAGTGATTTTAGCTAACAGACTAATGGCACTCTGGGAAAATCCTCGTAATTGTGTTCTTTAGCTGCCTTGTTCTGCTCCTACCCTAACACCAGTGCCCTTGTGTGTCCACATTCCTGCAGCACTCGGGACTCTCTGTTAGGGAGCCACTGTCCAGACATGTGCCAGCCTCAGAAAGGGGAACCTGCCTTCTCTAGTAGTCAACAGTGGCATGCTGACCTACCAGTCAGAAAATGTTTTAAATATTCCTAGAAATGATCACTCTTGGAGCCCACATGCAAAAGTTGTGATCTGAGGGATCAGCAGCTGGTGTGGTGGCTAAGGCACTAGACACTCCCACATAGCCAACCACTGTCCAGACCTGGTGGCTTGTGGCTTGCTTTCTCATTTTCTTTCTTTCTCTCTCTCTCTTTCTGGTCAAATTAAAATAAATGAATGAGTAAATAAAATTAAATAAATAATTCTTCAAAAAATTTTTAAAAAAATTGTGATCTTATCACAAAATTCCTGGCATCTTTTCTACTTCTTGATCTGATCAATTTGAAAATAACCACATTAAGGAGTCTTTTCCTCCTTGTCTTCTACCAAAGTATCACACTTTTTGTAGAATGATTGACAGGTAAAATGTTGCTTCTCATAAAAACCTTATCATGTCTCAGGGGGCAGTTGTCAGCTTCTGAAATAGAAAGGCAATTTCTTTCTTTCTTTCTTTTTTTTGAGAGGTTTTTGCTATAGGGCGCGTGCACTCGCCAGACAGACAGAGAGAGACAGAGAGACAGAAAGCAAGAAATCATCCCCCCCGGGGGGATGACCACGCTGCAATCCCTTCTCCTCCATTCTTCTCTCGGGATCTTGGACACACATGCACACGCGCCCGACATGAGTTTAAGCCACTGGGCCCGGGACTTGACCCGCGGTCGACTCCGTGGGAGTCCAGCGACATAGCCATTATGGTAATTGCTGGTCCCTAGAAAGGCAATTTCAACATGTGACAGCATATTTCCCAGAGTGGGTCTTCTTCAGTCTAAGGCACTACCTCATTTCTAGTAGCAAACTCAGTTCAGATTATGCTGCCGAAGGTGTACTGCATTTCTTTTCTACAGCCTGTCCTCTAGGCCATATCCAGAAAAGCCCTCCTATCAAAATCTGATCATTGAGAGCAAATGTTAGAGCAAGACAGACACACATATACAGACACACAATCCATACGACACCTACATGCATACACACACACATACACACACACACACACACACACACACATACACACTGTAGTAACAGGACCTACCCAGAATTCCCCAATGTAAATAAAGTTCTTCAATGTTAGGAACAGCTTCATCATTTTTATTTAATAAAATACATTTTTCTCTTTTTTAAGAATTATTTGCTTTTTAAAAATTATTATTATTATTTTTAATTTTCTCTAGGGCAATGTGCACTCACCAGAGAGAGCTGAGAGAGAGAATGCAAGCTGCGAGGTCTGGGATTCAAACTGTGGTCAACCACGTAGGATTCCAGTGTCTTAGTGACCATGCCACCTGCCAGCCCCCACAATATCTATTTTCCTGTTATTAATTTGTGTCTCCATTTCTATGAAGACAGTAAGTAAAGAATTGGTGCCACATTGCCTTGGATCAAATCTTGACTCTGATTTATTTGATGTGTGAACTTGAATGAGTTGCTTAAACTTTCTGGGCTTCATTATGTAAGTCAGGTTTGTAGTGAGGAGCAAAATGCATGCAAAACATGAAGTTGCAGTGCCTCACACAAAGTAATCATTAACTTTTACATAAATTAAGCAAAATAATGTCTAATTCTTCACCTTCTTAGTACTAATTATTACCTCTAATTATTACCTATGTAAAACAGTATACTCAAAAAATGAATTAATTTATGCATATTTATTCAACCGTTAGTATGAGCTAGAGACAGTTCCTTTTTATTATTTTTAACATAATTTGCATCTGACTGTGAGAATGCATAGCAATGCTTTCCTCTTGCTTTTGTATTTTTTTCAAAATGTATTAGAGTCAAAAATACTTACTTAAAATTACACTTCTCTGTTCAATAACTGAGTGATTTGATTTCTGGTTTGTCTTGCACTTTAATCATGTCTGATTACTTTCAAATACATTCTTACTGTGGTTGGCTACGGATTCTAGGACAGCTGTGGCCAGCTCACTTGTCAACACAATTTTAAGCTAAGTTTATATTCCAAATATCTAATTGCTTATGATGTTAGAAGGTGCCAAGAGAACAGTATTGATTTCCAGATTGCAGATTGGAGGTGATAAAGTGGGTGTATTAAGAAAAAAAAAACCTGACTCTAAATGATATACATATTTAATAAGAAAATTATAACAGAAAATAAGAATGTAAAAAAAACAGCGTTATTCTTAAAACCTTACCTGCATTTTAAAAGCAAATTTACAATAAAGCTTTATGACCATGGTGTGGTAGCCCAATCAGATTTTATTGACCTCAAGCTGATTGTGTGACCCACATTGTATATTATAAATTAACTTGACGGTTATGCAATGTGTATTAGACATGATGTTATGACAACATGAGCCGTTACCTCAACAACTCCAGGTGTCATTGCATTTGAAATATCACACTGCAATAACTGTGATTACAAATGTAATCATAATATTTAATCACAAAGCCATATCCTACAACCTTTGATGTTTAATTCAATATTCATATTGTGATTAGACAAATCTATTGAGATTCTGGAAAAAGACCTGCCTAAAATTCATGAACATTTTCTTGGTTTGCCATTTATGTAATGCTATGCACACATGGTAATTACTTACTGGCTACTTAATATGAATGCAAGGAATACAATTCTGAGAAATAAAAACAAACCAATGTTCAATGAACTAATCATTTGTTTATACATCACCGTGTTTATCTTCTAAACAACTCTATATAGTTCATATTAGTATCTCAATAATACAGACAGAGGTTAACAAACAGTGGCTCAAAATATAAAGTAACTTAAAAATATATATATATATATATAAAGTAACTTTTCCAAACACACACACACACAATTTCAATTTCTATAAAAATGGTGGACATGATAACAAACTACTACCCAGAATTTCAAGATACAGTAGGTAAAATATATAACAAACCACTTTGAAAAAATACAGATAACTTCACAGCAAGATAAGGAAAATCACTGGCCAGAAGCAGAGAGCTTGTTGTAATATTTTGAAGAAATTCTACAGTATTCTAATGACAAGATTGATCAGAGTTTTATCTGGTGTCAGGAATCTAAAACCTATAATTTCCATGTCCAAACTTGTACAGTGATTGAAATTTTACTTTGGGGACATCCTTGTATCCTAGTGGTTAAGGGAGCCAGATTCCACATGGGCAACCTCAGTTAAATCTCAGGCCTGCAGCTTGGGAAACATGCCAGGCATATGTGCATGTGTGCCCCAAATCCTAACAGGATGGAGAAATAAACTACAAGGGATTGCAGAATGCTCACACCACATTTTCTAAAATTAAAAGTGTATGAATGCTTCTTACATTTTCTACTGTATTCCCACTTTCTTTTTTTTTTTTTAATTTGGGGAGGTTTATGCTACAGGGGGCGTGCACTCGCCAGAAAGACAGAGAGAGACAGAGAGATAGAAAGTGCGAAACCCCCCCCCCCAGGGGGTGATGGCCACGCTGCAATCCCTTCTCCTCCATTCCCCTCTTGGGATCTTGGGCACGCACATGCACCCGGCATGAGTTTAAGCCACCGGGTCTGGGACTCTAACCGTGGTTGCCTACATGGGAGTCCAGTGACATAGCCATTACACTAACTGCTGACCCCCCCACTTTCCAAAAAATAAAAAAGAAAGGAAAAAACCCCACCTCATTTGCAGTATCTCTTTTTCTTCAGGCTTCCAAACGTTCCTTACAACTTGACTATCTTCAGTAGGTCATCAGAAAATCCGTGACTTTTCTGGGTTTTTTTTTGTTTGTTTGTTTGTTTTTTTAATCCAAAAAGTCAGCAGTATCCTTATACACAAATATAGCAATAACAATGACAGGTTTTTATTTATTTATTTATTTATTTTAGGGTTTTGGCACAGGGCATGTGTGCTTGCCAGAGAGATATAGAGGGAGAGGAAGTGAGAAATTACCCCCAGGAGGGATGGTCACACTGCTCTCTTCCTTCCTATTCTTGTTTCAGGATTTGGGGCGTGCAAACACATGTGCCCAGCATTATTCTCAAGCTTTCATGTCTGGGATTCAAACCATGGGTGGCCTGTGGGAGTCCAACAGCTTAACCACCATGACACCTGCTGGCCTTACAAATACAGTTTCTAAAAATATATACCATTCACAATAGCAATAGAAAACAGAATGGACTTAGATATAAAGCTAACAAAATATATATAGAAATCTTATACAGAAAACTGTATAACACAGACAAAATTAATAAAGTGCTAAATTAATGAATGTGTGTGTATGTGAGTGTGTGTGCATCATGCTCATGGCTTGAAGATAACATTGAACGTTAGACGATATTAGACAATAACTTCCTGGGTGTGATTTATCACTTTCCCTCTTGTTTGCCGTCTCTCTCTGATGAGTGCACACACCCTGTTGCAAAAATATAAAAAAATAAAGAAAGAAAGAAATACCCCTGTATTTTTTTCACCACAGCCAGCAGTTGCTGTGGTGGTGAAAGCACTGGACTCCTTCATGGGGATCGTGGTTCAAATCCTGGACCCCACAGCTTGAAAATCTAGCTGGGGCACGTGCATACATGACCAAAATCCTAAGAGGAGAATGGAGGACGAGGGACTGTGGTTTTACCATCTCCCTGAAGGGTGATTTCTTGTTTTACCTCTCTCCTTATCTGTATCTCTGTCTCCCTCTGGAGAGCACATGCACTCTATGGCAAAAGCCTGAAAAATAAACACAAAACATATTAACAATGAACTCCTATTAAAAATCATAAATGAAATGCTGTATGACCATTTGTTTGGTCATTAGTTTTCCAACACAACATCAAAAATATGATCCGTGAAAAAAAAATGATTTGTTGAATTTTATCAAAATGAAACACTTGTGCTATGGGAGGGGAGGGTAGCAGGTGGCATGATATTTAAGGTCTTGAGTTCCCACATGGCCAACCACAGTTCGAGTTCCACACCTGGTGGCTTGAAAATCATGCTGGGTGCATCTTTGTACATACCCAAAATTCTAGGTGGAGAATGGAGAAGGGACTGTGGTGTGGCCATGGGCCTTGGGAGGTGATTTCTCACTTCCTCTCTCTCTTTCTGTCTCTGGCAAATGCACACATCCCATGGCAAAAACATTTAAAAAAATAAAAATTTGAAAAGTCTTTTATCCTTTGACTATTTTTAGTAGAATCATTAATGGTTTGTAATTTTTAAAAAATATTTTGTATATTTTAACAAGTAGATTCTTAAAATCTATACATTAGAAAACAGATCTATATCTATATTTAGATAGATTGATAGATTATTGTAATTTGCCCAGGATAAACTAATGCATAGCATTAAAATATATTATAATGGAACATTTTACATTCACATACATATAGAAATTATATTTGTGTTTTCTAAAGGCTCATGGACTCTTGGAGTTAGCAAAGTACTTCATGGTAGTGTGGAATACTCAGAGATAGTTTTCTTTGTATATCATTTTTAGTTAACAACATTGTTGTTTATATTCTCTGAACTACATATCAAATAAAGTTTGTTTAGAGTCCACCTGATTCTAATAAGAGTTTAAGGTGGTTGCATTTAAATTGTTGGACCATAAATCTGTTCTTGAATGGTATTTTTTAAAGGAATATTTAGAGTCCACCTGATTCTAATAAGAGTTTAAGGTGGTTGCATTTAAATTGTTGGACCATAAATCTGTTCTTGAATGGTATTTTTTAAAGGAATAATTTATTTTAATTTTATTTATTATTATTATTATTTTAATTCACCAGGGAGAGACAAAGAGAGACTGAGAGAGAAGGAAAGTGAGAAAGGCAAGCTGCAGGGAACCAGCAGTTAGCATAATGGCTATGTCGCTGGACTCCCACGTAGTTGACCGCGGTTCACGTCCTGGACCCGGTGGCTTAAAACTCACGCTGGGAGCATGTGAGTGCGTGCCCAAGATCCCGAGAGGAGAATGGAGGAGAAGGGATTGCGGCGTGACCATCCCCCCTGGGGGGTGATTTCTCGCTTTCTGTCTCTATGTCTCTCTCTGT
>NW_006159501.1:5028836-5030465 GCF_000334495.1 Tupaia belangeri chinensis
AATGTGAAAAAAAAAAAAAAGGCAAACTGCCAAGTCCTGGACTTGAACAGTGGTCAACCATGTGGGAATCCAGTGCCTCTAACACCATGCCACCTGTTGGCCCTGAATGGTAGATTATTAAACCCTCTACACTAATGCCAGTCTCTGAATAAAACTGAAACTCTGTCAAAAGCCTAAGATCATTTACTTATTTGACAGAATAATTTTGGGGGAGGCTGTAATGGACATTCTTAAAGCATGATTGTATTCCCTCTTTCTGTTAAATGATAAACTCCAACCATTGATATCCTCAATAATTACGTGACACAATATCTTTTCTAAATCTTGGAGAGATAGTGTAGTATAGTAGCTCTAGAATATACATTTAGAAATCCAGTTTCGAGATCAGAGAGAACTGTGTTCTTAAGTTCCAGTCTACTATTTTGCTAGTTATTTTGAAGATATTTGTTCTAAGGTACGTGTACTTACCAGAAAGACAGAAAGCAAGAAATCACCTCCTAGGAGGGATGGCCATGCCGTAATCCTTTCTCTTCTATTCCTCTCCAAAGATCTTGGGCACACATACACACACACACATGCTGAATATAAGTTTAAAACCACCATTTCTGGGACTTGAACCATAGTCGGCTAAGTCAGAGTACTGTGATGTAACTATTATGCCATCTGCTGGTTCTAGATCTACTATTAATTAGCCCTGTCAGGCTGGACAAGTTATTAATCCTTTTTGTATTTGATCAACGTGAATGTAGATTAGAGTAGATACTTATACAAACTCAAAAATCTAGTAATATCAGGGCCAGCAGGTGGTATATGGTTAAGGCACCAAACTCCCACATGGTCAACTCCAGTTCAAGTCCAGATCTGGTGGCTTGAAACTTTTTACTATACTGCTTTTAGTGACTATAAAACTCAGGCCAGCCCTATAGCCTAACAGACAAGGGAGCCAAATCCCACATGACTGACTATAGTTTGAATCCTGGCCCCTGTAGTTTGAAAAACATGCTACCCACATGTATGTCATGGCCAAAATCCCAACATGATGGAACAATGGAGGAAAGGGATTACTGTGTGGTTGTGACCCCTTGGTGGTGTTCTCTCTCTCTATCTCTTTCTCTATCTCTGTCTCTGTGCACATGCCTTCTGGCAACTAAAATTTAAAAGTTTAACCCATCGGATCATCACAAAGATTAACTAAGATATATAATATGAAGCACTTTATACAGAGCCAGGAACAAAACAAGCTTTCAATTAAGGTTAACTCTGGTAATGATGACAATGATTCAGAAGTAAGATATAGACTCTATTTTCAATTTACTAATGTGGGGGAAACTATTTAAATGGTTAGGGAAATAATTCTCTATTTCTATATCAGCTTATAAATAATGGAAGTTTCAAAAGAGATCATTTGAGTATTTGAAAATATTCCAAATATGTAAAAGATGTGGGAAACCAATTCTAGGTTCTAGATTCATTACAGAGTTTGCACTGGGCATCAGTTCACCAGATATATTTCCATTTTTCATTTGAACGTTTTCATGTAAGAAGATAAAAAGACCAGCAAGGTGACAGCAGTGACCTAAAGGTAATATTTTGTAACCACTTTTTTTTTTTTTTCCTAATGTGATATAA
>NW_006159501.1:5032676-5043437 GCF_000334495.1 Tupaia belangeri chinensis
CCCTGGGGGGTGATTTCTCGCTTTCTGTCTCTATGTCTCTCTCTGTTTGTCTGGCAAGTGCACGTGCCCTATAGCAAAAAAACTCTCAAAAGAAAAAAAAAATGTGAAAAAAAAAAAAAAAAGGCAAACTGCCAAGTCCTGGACTTGAACAGTGGTCAACCATGTGGGAATCCAGTGCCTCTAACACCATGCCACCTGTTGGCCCTGAATGGTAGATTATTAAACCCTCTACACTAATGCCAGTCTCTGAATAAAACTGAAACTCTGTCAAAAGCCTAAGGTCATTTACTTATTTGACAGAATAATTTTGGGGGAGGCTGTAATGGACATTCTTAAAGCATGATTGTATTCCCTCTTTCTGTTAAATGATAAACTCCAACCATTGATATCCTCAATAATTACGTGACACAATATCTTTTCTAAATCTTGGAGAGATAGTGTAGTATAGTAGCTCTAGAATATACATTTAGAAATCCAGTTTCGAGATCAGAGAGAACTGTGTTCTTAAGTTCCAGTCTACTATTTTGCTAGTTATTTTGAAGATATTTGTTCTAAGGTACGTGTACTTACCAGAAAGACAGAAAGCAAGAAATCACCTCCTAGGAGGGATGGCCATGCCGTAATCCTTTCTCTTCTATTCCTCTCCAAAGATCTTGGGCACACATACACACACACACATGCTGAATATAAGTTTAAAACCACCATTTCTGGGACTTGAACCATAGTCGGCTAAGTCAGAGTACTGTGATGTAACTATTATGCCATCTGCTGGTTCTAGATCTACTATTAATTAGCCCTGTCAGGCTGGACAAGTTATTAATCCTTTTTGTATTTGATCAACGTGAATGTAGATTAGAGTAGATACTTATACAAACTCAAAAATCTAGTAATATCAGGGCCAGCAGGTGGTATATGGTTAAGGCACCAAACTCCCACATGGTCAACTCCAGTTCAAGTCCAGATCTGGTGGCTTGAAACTTTTTACTATACTGCTTTTAGTGACTATAAAACTCAGGCCAGCCCTATAGCCTAACAGACAAGGGAGCCAAATCCCACATGACTGACTATAGTTTGAATCCTGGCCCCTGTAGTTTGAAAAACATGCTACCCACATGTATGTCATGGCCAAAATCCCAACATGATGGAACAATGGAGGAAAGGGATTACTGTGTGGTTGTGACCCCTTGGTGGTGTTCTCTCTCTCTATCTCTTTCTCTATCTCTGTCTCTGTGCACATGCCTTCTGGCAACTAAAATTTAAAAGTTTAACCCATCGGATCATCACAAAGATTAACTAAGATATATAATATGAAGCACTTTATACAGAGCCAGGAACAAAACAAGCTTTCAATTAAGGTTAACTCTGGTAATGATGACAATGATTCAGAAGTAAGATATAGACTCTATTTTCAATTTACTAATGTGGGGGAAACTATTTAAATGGTTAGGGAAATAATTCTCTATTTCTATATCAGCTTATAAATAATGGAAGTTTCAAAAGAGATCATTTGAGTATTTGAAAATATTCCAAATATGTAAAAGATGTGGGAAACCAATTCTAGGTTCTAGATTCATTACAGAGTTTGCACTGGGCATCAGTTCACCAGATATATTTCCATTTTTCATTTGAACGTTTTCATGTAAGAAGATAAAAAGACCAGCAAGGTGACAGCAGTGACCTAAAGGTAATATTTTGTAACCACTTTTTTTTTTTTCATAATGTGATATAAAATAGAAGTGACTAATGTGGTAAGGTGACAGGATTATCATCATCTTTCATCCATTTCAGCCTATTTAGTTGTGATTTACTTTACATGTTAGGAGAGAAGCACTTTAATTGTTGGTATCTCTTTTTTTACGTTTAGCTATTGTTCTCATGTGGCAGAGAGAGACACAGGAAACTCTGGCAGGATATGGCCACACCACAATCCTCTCCTCACCTTCCCAGTCAGACAGGATCACAAATTCATGTGGGCACACCTACTATGATCAGGCCAACCTGAGATTTGAACTTAAGCCTCTCATGTGACTTCAATAGGGCACAGCAGTGCCCTACCACCTGCATCATCACAACTGGGCTTCATTGTTCTGTTTTTAAAACAATCTGATTGATCATTTACTTGGATTTAAAAATTAATTTATTTTAGCATGATTCTTATGACTGTTACAAATAATTCTTAATACAAAATAATATTTTCCACATGAGAGTTGTAAGTTCGTTTGCACAAAGAAATATACCCTTGCCATGTTGATGGGGTACATTCAGCTATATGGAAAGAAGTTATATTAATAGATTTTCACCAGAAAGACAGAGACAGAAAGTAAGAAATTAACCTCCCCCCAAGGGATCGGCCATGCTACAATCTATTCTGCATTTTCCTCTTGGGATTTTGGGTACACACACACCAGCACCCAGCATGAGTTTCAAGCCACCAGATCTGGATTTGAACTGGAGTTGACTATGTGGGAGTTCAGTGCCTTAACCATATACCACATGTTGTCCCTGATATTACTAGATTTTTGAGTTTGTATAAGTATCTACTCTAATCTACATTAGTTTTTGTATGTACATTCAAGTTGATCAAATACAAATAGAAACAAATTCACACCCCTCTTCAAAACCATTTGATTTAATTATTTTATTTTGTTTGTTTTTGGAGAGGTTTTTGCTGTAGGGCACAAGTGCTCGCCAGAAAGACAGAGAGAGACAGAGAGACAGAACGGGAGAAATCACCCCCTAGAGGGTATGACCATGCCACAATCACTTCTCCTCCTTTCTCCTCTTGTAATGTTGAGCACGCATGAACACACACCCAGCGTGAGTTTAAGCTACCAGGTCCAGGTCTCAAGCTGCAGTCAACTACATGAGAGTTCAGTGATATAGCCATTCTGCCAACTGCTGGTCCCCATTTGATTCAATTCTTTCTTTTAATTTCAAGTTCTTTTATACATTAAATCACATTATTTAGCTTGTAAAATGAATATTCCAACATGTGTGCATTTCTCCCCCGTCCAGTTGATAACACTATAAAATTATCTTCAACAGATTATACCCCATTTCTTTGTTCCTTGACTTTGTTACTCAGCTATACTAATTTTTTGTTGTTGTTGTTCAAATGAAGGGTAAGATTGTTGAGAATATGAGAAAGTATAGGACTCAAGGAATTAGTATGAAGATTTTCCATTGATAGAAGAGAAACACTCCTTTACTGAGTGAGGAAGGAAGGAAATTGGACTTAAGTACAGAAACATTACTAGCATATATATTGATTAGGGATTTCTCATCTGATGATGTCTCCTTTTTCCACTGAAATTGTCTCTTAATGTCATGAGGTCACAACATCAGATATCTAAGCAAAACCGATGTTTATTTTGTTTCATCTACTCATTATGCAAATAGTTATTGTTTTCACTAGGTGTCAGCTGCCTTGCGAATTGCTAGAAATAGAGGAATGTAAAATAAGAACTTAACGTCTAGTAGAGGACTCTACTATTAAGCAATCATACAGATATGAATAGTTACAATATCATCTGTTTAAAACATGGTCCATGGGAACCAGCAGTTAGCATAATGGCTATGTCGCTGGACTCCCACGTGGTCGACCGCGGTTCGTGTCCCGGACCCGGTGGCTTAAAACTCACACCGGGCACGTGTGCGTGCATGCCCAAGATCCCGAGAGGAGAATGGAGGAGAAGGGATTGCGGTGTGACCATCCCCCCTGGGGGGTGATTTCTCGCTTTCTGTCTCTATGTCTCTCTCTGTCTGGTGAGCGCACGCGCCCTACAGTGAAAATCTCTCCAAAAAAAAAAAAACATGGTCCATGAAGAATATATTTGAGTAGGTAGAACTTCAGAGGAGGCATTAAATTAGATATAGTCACCAGTGAGAGCATAGAGAAAGAGTGCTCTAACCAAAGGAATCACAAGATGAAAAAAAAAAACTGATAAACTGAATGCAGGAAATGACATCCTAATGAGAGAAGAGTAAGACAGGTTAAGTGAGAAAGACACAGCTTGGTGTTTCTAGATTATGCACTGCCTTGAAAGCAATGTTAAAGGCTTGAATTTTATCCTAAGAGTAATGAGAAGCAACTTAGAAATTTGTCTCCCTAAACCTAAGTCCTGGATGTGGGTAGTAGCTCAGTGGTGGCATTACTGTTCTAGGCTTTTATTTTTCTGTTCAGTCACCTTGAATGCTTGTGTTCCATCTGCCTGTCCCGTGGTTGACTTTGGGTGCCCCACTACAATATTTACAACTTCCATCCTGGAAGTTCAAGGGAGAAGCAGCAAAATGATCCAAGGGGACCTAAGCATTCTGCTGTAACTCATGAGGTAACTCTTTCTCAATAATCCTGGTTTTAACTCTGTAGCTACGTGGGCTATAAAATACTGGGTTGTTAGAAAAGTCATGGCACATTTTTATGCACTTTTTGCATGGGAAACCTTAGAAAAAATACATCATGACTTTTCTGATAACCCAACACTTTATGCCTCTAGTCTTTATGGTAGAAGAGAGCAAGCACTAAGGGATTATTAGAGATTTGGTGTAATGAAGCACATTAACTGCCTGTCACTCTTTTACCCACTTACTATCCCTTCTTCCCAGGGATACCATCACCTACTCCCTAAGGGAGGTAGTTCCAAAGCCTCTTCTCACAACTGCATTCAGCTCAGACTCCAGGATCTTTGTGCTATGTATGGTTCTCTGTCATGTCAAGATCCCGATTCAAAAGGATCCCTTGATCATTTGAATCCAGTAAACAGATCGGGTAGTAAAGGCCATATAGTTGAGTGTTCTTCATGATGGTCACCTGTAGAGGAGTGAGTGGCAAGATGATGCTCTCTTGGAAAAGGTCTATTTGTACACAGTAGTATTCGTTTTTTCTAGACCAGTGATTTACCAGCATCCACCTACTGCATTCTCTATCGGTCTGTCTTCTGAAACTAGAAATGATTTTAGAAACTAGTTTCCATATCTTTCTTTTAATACTCCCTCATTCCCTATGTAGACAGCACAAATGACATTCAGTTACTCGCCTTCCATATGTCTGCGATTTAATTATAATTCACACTGCCAGGGAGGGATGCTAAATCACAGGGGTCTGTCAGAGTATGCTGGCACAACATGGGCATTTTCCATGTTCATCTTTTCTCTGACTCACATTTGTATTAATGGCCTTCATTTCTCAGGAAGCTTTCCTAAGGAATACTGACCACAAAGAATGAAACAGAAATAAATGATAAATTGCCTCAAGCAGGGAATGGCTGCTGTTAAGCTACCTGAATACAAACTTAAGATGCTTAATTAAAATCTCATGTGACAAGGGCTTTTCCATTTCATCGGCTAATCACATATGTCTTGTCTAACTCCTCTTGTGTGCACAAGAAGGTATTAGCTATCCTACCACGAAGCAGAAATTCAAAAGTAGACCTGTTTGCATGAAATAAACAAAGTAAAAATAAAAGGATAGGAAAGTCACTAAGAACAGACATTTTAACAGAGAATTTCACTGAAGAGAATTATATGGAAAAGAGTCTAGGAAAAGGCCATTGTTAGTGAAAATATAATGTGTAGCACAATTAAGAAGTCTTGCAGGTGGAGTACTGGTTATAGTGCTGAACTTCCACATGGCCAACCATGGCTCAAGGCTGTTTAGTGGACCTGGCAGTTTGAAAATCCACATTGGGCACAGGTGCCAGCATTCCGCAAATCCCAGGAGAGTGGAGAAGAGATTGCCGAATGGCCATACCCCTTGGTGGGTGATTTTTCATTTTCCCGCTCTCCAGCAAGTACATGAGTCCTATGCACTTAAACAACAACAAAACCCAAGACCAACCAAACAAATAAAAACAAAAGATCGCATACTGTAAGAAGGTTCCACTTACGCAATTTCTCTCATTGTAAGAATGGGATTCTAAAATCATGGGATAGAATAAGTTCAGATGTTCAGGTTTAATATACTGGTTCTGAATTTGGGGAATAGAATAAAAATATTATTTACAAGTAAGTTCATAAGCTTTACTGGAGAGGATACAGAGATATCTACTCTCTCCAGTAAAGACATGTATATATATATATGTATATATATATATATATATACATACACACACACATGCACAAGGCATTGAACCACAGCAATCTATACAGACTAGTCACCCAGGAAGCTCTGACCCTAGTGGCCACTGAACATCCTCCATTATTGTCTGGTCTGGATTCCTTTCCCTCCTGTTCTACTGACCATGTTGTGTGTTCCAGATGAATGTTGCAATAAAAATCAGCTCTGGTATTGTTTTTGTGTTGCCTATCCCTAACTGGCAGTCTCTTCTTAATTATTTTCTCAAATGTTACCCGCACGGCTCTGTTATGGAGGTTTTCGCTGGCTATATGTCATAATCTGCAGTTTCTGCTGAGCACAACAGTCTCTCTCTCTCTCTCTCTCTCTCTCTCTCTCTCTCTCTCTTCAGCTCAACCAGGTTGTCTAGTTGTGTGCACTAAGTTTTCTGCTATGCTGTGATAAGGGAAATAAATTTTCATTTATTTTGTAGGAGAGAAACTGTCATTTCTAATTGAGCTCATATTTGACAGTGGTTTGTCCACTAAACAGCCTGTGTAAATTATAAATCTATCTGTGAGAACCTCTTCAATAGCCATATCCAAGATTTTTTAACTTTTATAAGAATGTTTGGTTTTTATCTATTTATTTATTTATTTTGAGAGATTTTTTGCTATAGAGCACATGCACTCACTGGAGAGACAGAGAGACAGAAAGTGAGAAATCACCCATCCCAGGGGGAATGGCCATGCGATGATCCCTTCTCCTCCATTCTCCTCCTGGGATTGTGGGCACACACATACAAACACACACACACACACACACACACACACACACACACATACATGCCCAGAGTGAATTTGAAGCCACCAGGTTCAGGACTCGAACCGTAGTCAGCCATGTGGGAGTCTAGCAATATAACAGCTATGCCATCTCTGGTCCCTATCTATTTATTTTTTAATAGTCAAAGTTCATGTATTGGTCAGAGAGAGATAGAGAGACAGAGATGGAGGGAGGAGAAAGCACCCCTCTTTGGGGCATGGTGACACCACCCCTCTCTTCCATTTCTCCATCCTTTTGGGATTTAGGGAACACATACATACACTTAGTATGCTTTTAAAGCCACTGGGACCAGGTGATTCAAGACATGGTTGGCCATATAGGATCCAGAACCTTAACTATTATTAGGCTATGGGGTCAATGAAGTATTTTTATATTTTAGTCATGAAATGCCTCCTAACAATTCATTCTCATATATCAAGAAAAAGAAACATTGTATATTATGCATAAATAGTCACTAAAGAAATTTTTATATCCTAACCCTGGAGTCTAATGTGGGCTTTATCACTAAGGTTTATTAGCATAAATTAAGAAAAGATAACAAATGTGATTGATGTAGATATAAAATTATCTGCTTTCAATTTCCCTTACCTCTTGAGAATTTTTTGAGGAGAAGCTTGAATAATCCCAAGAATTGATACATGTCTTAAATTAGGTTTTTGGAATTAACAACAATAGCAAAATTAAAACTAGGATTTCAAATACATGTATTTATTCTTAAAACATAGTTTTTATAAGCAGAGCTCTTTAATCACTTATTTTCCATATAGGGAAACATATTAATCCTATTTAATTAGCAAGTATTGAAAATTTCTGAGACTTAATTGGAATAGTTGAGCATAACTCTTCCAAAGTCTATTGAATAATTTGCAGAAGAGAATAAAACAAGGTCCTGTCACTTCATGGTTACAGTTAATCACAAATTTCTTTACTACTATAATTGTGTGTTAAAATTTCAAATATATTTTCTTTTTCAATGTTATGCCTGTATTTGTTTAAATATTTAAATCATTAAATGTCATAAAGAGCAAATTACAAACAAGACAAGTACAACTAAATAAAATTCCTTCCTGTTCTGGTAATTAGTGGGTAATAATTTTATATATCTAATCTATCAGTTAAGAAGACTTTATGCACTTATTCTGAATGTAAGACATCTGACACAATGCATAAAATTCAGGTTCCAAGCAACTTTCTTCATGTAGCCATGAAATTCTACTGTATAACTTTAAGCATATCCTGGATTTGAGGCACTTGGAATTGACAGAAACGTTTCCTCTGATATTTTCACTAGCTGAAGCCTGAATAAAAGTTGGCCATAGAAATCAGTGAGAGAAGGGCACTCTGGGTTGTGAGAATTTGGGCAGCTTTGTGATGACAAGGTCGACATCAAAGATTAAATTGAAAGAGACAAAAAACCCGTCCTAGTGATGTAGTTGGTAGCAAATTGAACTTCAGTAATGGAAGCCACATGGCCCACTATGGGTTTGAACCCATGAGTCATCCTGTAAACATGCTCAGTGTATGCACAAGTGTCCTTGATCCTGATAAGCTAGAAGGCCAGAGGAAGGTTATGGCAGTGCAATGGGACCTCATTAAATGGCTTCTCTCTTGCTCTCTCTTTTATGCATCAGTGCACACTCCCTATAATAAATAAAATGAAATAAAACTTGAAAAAAAAAAAGATAAGAAAGGGTACACAGGTGAGAGCCACATTGCAGAAGGATTTGGCTGCCTCGTTCATTTTTGAACTTTAACTTTAGGCAATGTAGAGCTACTGGAAAAGGAAAGATTAGATTTCCATATTATTTCAATAGAATATCTCCAGTAGCAGTATAGGAGACAATTGAGCCTAGAACAAGGAGATAGGTATAAAGCATTTACAATGTTTCAAGTGAGAAGTAATGGTAGAATGAAAGGTATAGAATATAAGATGATGTCAGATTATGGACTTAAAAACCTTGTGACTTTCTTAAGAGTAGGCATGAGGAAGAGATGGAGTCTTGGATGACTTCTAGATTTTGACTTGCCATATGGTGAATTATTAAGGAGGATAAGATGTCTTGACAGTGGGGTAGAAGATGTACTAAGCAATGCTATACATACCGACTGCTAACTCAAAAACCACTCTGAGTTAGCAGCACAGGACCTAGTGGCAGAAAGAGAACCCCTTACTGGTGATCATAGTTCTTCTACTAACTCATGAGACAATGTGTAATAATGACTTTGGATTCAAGATTGAAATCTTTCTGTTAAGAAAGAATTAGGTTTCATATTAGTTCATATTTGAATCTCAGACTCATCACATAAAATGCAACTCTGAAAAAGAGGTAACTTCACTGGAATTTAATTTTCTTGAAAATATTAATAAAACATAATAATCTCATGACCTTGATGTAAGAATGAAATGAAAAAAAAAAGAAATTGCCTAGCCCACTATGTTATGTATATATTAATGTTAAATTGCCAAAATAAACATGAGAATGGATATATAGTAAGGGAGATTTGCCTGTGTTTTTCATGAGTTTCCATATAGGTGAAAATAACCAGAACAACCTTAATTTACTGGTTGATTAGAGTAGGTCAATAAGCCTAATAGATTATTTTTATGCATTAATTCATATAAATCATGCAAGGTTCTATTGGATAAATATTATCTTTTCTGTTTTTCTGTTTCTTCTGGTTATAAATGTATTCAATGCCAGTGCCAGGGAAAAAAATAAATCTGCCTGACAATCCCCCAAACCTGGTAAGAAATAAAGTTATTCTCTGCATATCCTGAATATAATGCAGATAAGGAAAGAAAGAGCGATGCTGGACCCAGCACCCAGGGACTTATAAAAAGCCTTAGCACCAAAAGCTCTGTTATTAATGTCAGTGTTTTCTGAAATCACTGGCTATAAATGACATCTAAAAATAAGCCAGCCAATAAACATACAAATGAAAAACGGTTACTTTCTGTCACTACAAAACAGACTTTTAAAACTTACTTTTCTCTGTATATCTTCTTGAAATGTTGACTCTTTGTTTTTTCCTGTCCACTATTTTCCATCTTTCTTGCACCATGAATAGCACCATGTTCAATGATATTTATTATACGCGCTTACTGGGTTTAATCCTTTTTTCCATTTTTCACTCCACCATGTCATTATTTTTGACATCATACAGAAGCCATTAAAAGGGTGCAGGAACAAAAGAACGTAAAGAACTCCGGGATGTGTTCGGTGGTGTCTTTCTACGCACGTAACACCAAAGGAAGAAATGGAATTCACAGAAAATTCACGAGCATAGGAAAGATAAGAAACATCTGCTTTTAGGTCAAAAGGTTTGAAGATAACAGCTGTCTCAGGATCAGTATAGGCAGTAAAGAACTTTAAAAGAACACTGAATTTGGTGTTCTACATATATCACTTATTAGGTGTATTATTTTAGGTTACATTTTGAACTAGCTTCCTCATCAAACACACACAAAATGAAACACTTCAAAACAGAAAAGGATTTTATTACTATCACAAAAGGTTATTGTGACTATCATATGGCAAGCTGTACATAAATCTCTTGCAATAATCATTATTTCCATTGAAAATAAATTCCTGGGCTGGCTCAGTGGCCTGGTGCATAAGGCAGCTGTGTCCCATGTTGCTGACCACACAGCTGCAGTTCCTGTACTGCAGCTCGAGAATCACACCTGGGAGCATGGTACCCAAAATCTCAAAAGAAGGGAGGGATGGTGGAAAAGGGCTTGAGGCATGACCATAGAGGTTGCTTTCTTCTTTTCCTTTTTCTCTGTCTCTGTGTTTCTGTGTGATGAACTCATGCTTCCTTTGGCAAAAAAAAAAAAAAAAAAAAAAAAAGAAATTCTTTCAGTT
>NW_006159501.1:5050708-5067207 GCF_000334495.1 Tupaia belangeri chinensis
TCTCTCTCTCTCTCTCTCTCTCTCTCTCTCTCTCTCTCTCTTCAGCTCAACCAGGTTGTCTAGTTGTGTGCACTAAGTTTTCTGCTATGCTGTGATAAGGGAAATAAATTTTCATTTATTTTGTAGGAGAGAAACTGTCATTTCTAATTGAGCTCATATTTGACAGTGGTTTGTCCACTAAACAGCCTGTGTAAATTATAAATCTATCTGTGAGAACCTCTTCAATAGCCATATCCAAGATTTTTTAACTTTTATAAGAATGTTTGGTTTTTATCTATTTATTTATTTATTTTGAGAGATTTTTTGCTATAGAGCACATGCACTCACTGGAGAGACAGAGAGACAGAAAGTGAGAAATCACCCATCCCAGGGGGAATGGCCATGCGATGATCCCTTCTCCTCCATTCTCCTCCTGGGAGCGTGGGCACACACATACAAACACACACACACACACACACACACACACACACACACATACATGCCCAGAGTGAATTTGAAGCCACCAGGTTCAGGACTCGAACCGTAGTCAGCCATGTGGGAGTCTAGCAATATAACAGCTATGCCATCTCTGGTCCCTATCTATTTATTTTTTAATAGTCAAAGTTCATGTATTGGTCAGAGAGAGATAGAGAGACAGAGATGGAGGGAGGAGAAAGCACCCCTCTTTGGGGCATGGTGACACCACCCCTCTCTTCCATTTCTCCATCCTTTTGGGATTTAGGGAACACATACATACACTTAGTATGCTTTTAAAGCCACTGGGACCAGGTGATTCAAGACATGGTTGGCCATATAGGATCCAGAACCTTAACTATTATTAGGCTATGGGGTCAATGAAGTATTTTTATATTTTAGTCATGAAATGCCTCCTAACAATTCATTCTCATATATCAAGAAAAAGAAACATTGTATATTATGCATAAATAGTCACTAAAGAAATTTTTATATCCTAACCCTGGAGTCTAATGTGGGCTTTATCACTAAGGTTTATTAGCATAAATTAAGAAAAGATAACAAATGTGATTGATGTAGATATAAAATTATCTGCTTTCAATTTCCCTTACCTCTTGAGAATTTTTTGAGGAGAAGCTTGAATAATCCCAAGAATTGATACATGTCTTAAATTAGGTTTTTGGAATTAACAACAATAGCAAAATTAAAACTAGGATTTCAAATACATGTATTTATTCTTAAAACATAGTTTTTATAAGCAGAGCTCTTTAATCACTTATTTTCCATATAGGGAAACATATTAATCCTATTTAATTAGCAAGTATTGAAAATTTCTGAGACTTAATTGGAATAGTTGAGCATAACTCTTCCAAAGTCTATTGAATAATTTGCAGAAGAGAATAAAACAAGGTCCTGTCACTTCATGGTTACAGTTAATCACAAATTTCTTTACTACTATAATTGTGTGTTAAAATTTCAAATATATTTTCTTTTTCAATGTTATGCCTGTATTTGTTTAAATATTTAAATCATTAAATGTCATAAAGAGCAAATTACAAACAAGACAAGTACAACTAAATAAAATTCCTTCCTGTTCTGGTAATTAGTGGGTAATAATTTTATATATCTAATCTATCAGTTAAGAAGACTTTATGCACTTATTCTGAATGTAAGACATCTGACACAATGCATAAAATTCAGGTTCCAAGCAACTTTCTTCATGTAGCCATGAAATTCTACTGTATAACTTTAAGCATATCCTGGATTTGAGGCACTTGGAATTGACAGAAACGTTTCCTCTGATATTTTCACTAGCTGAAGCCTGAATAAAAGTTGGCCATAGAAATCAGTGAGAGAAGGGCACTCTGGGTTGTGAGAATTTGGGCAGCTTTGTGATGACAAGGTCGACATCAAAGATTAAATTGAAAGAGACAAAAAACCCGTCCTAGTGATGTAGTTGGTAGCAAATTGAACTTCAGTAATGGAAGCCACATGGCCCACTATGGGTTTGAACCCATGAGTCATCCTGTAAACATGCTCAGTGTATGCACAAGTGTCCTTGATCCTGATAAGCTAGAAGGCCAGAGGAAGGTTATGGCAGTGCAATGGGACCTCATTAAATGGCTTCTCTCTTGCTCTCTCTTTTATGCATCAGTGCACACTCCCTATAATAAATAAAATGAAATAAAACTTGAAAAAAGAAAGATAAGAAAGGGTACACAGGTGAGAGCCACATTGCAGAAGGATTTGGCTGCCTCGTTCATTTTTGAACTTTAACTTTAGGCAATGTAGAGCTACTGGAAAAGGAAAGATTAGATTTCCATATTATTTCAATAGAATATCTCCAGTAGCAGTATAGGAGACAATTGAGCCTAGAACAAGGAGATAGGTATAAAGCATTTACAATGTTTCAAGTGAGAAGTAATGGTAGAATGAAAGGTATAGAATATAAGATGATGTCAGATTATGGACTTAAAAACCTTGTGACTTTCTTAAGAGTAGGCATGAGGAAGAGATGGAGTCTTGGATGACTTCTAGATTTTGACTTGCCATATGGTGAATTATTAAGGAGGATAAGATGTCTTGACAGTGGGGTAGAAGATGTACTAAGCAATGCTATACATACCGACTGCTAACTCAAAAACCACTCTGAGTTAGCAGCACAGGACCTAGTGGCAGAAAGAGAACCCCTTACTGGTGATCATAGTTCTTCTACTAACTCATGAGACAATGTGTAATAATGACTTTGGATTCAAGATTGAAATCTTTCTGTTAAGAAAGAATTAGGTTTCATATTAGTTCATATTTGAATCTCAGACTCATCACATAAAATGCAACTCTGAAAAAGAGGTAACTTCACTGGAATTTAATTTTCTTGAAAATATTAATAAAACATAATAATCTCATGACCTTGATGTAAGAATGAAATGAAAAAAAAAAGAAATTGCCTAGCCCACTATGTTATGTATATATTAATGTTAAATTGCCAAAATAAACATGAGAATGGATATATAGTAAGGGAGATTTGCCTGTGTTTTTCATGAGTTTCCATATAGGTGAAAATAACCAGAACAACCTTAATTTACTGGTTGATTAGAGTAGGTCAATAAGCCTAATAGATTATTTTTATGCATTAATTCATATAAATCATGCAAGGTTCTATTGGATAAATATTATCTTTTCTGTTTTTCTGATTCTTCTGGTTATAAATGTATTCAATGCCAGTGCCAGGGAAAAAAATAAATCTGCCTGACAATCCCCCAAACCTGGTAAGAAATAAAGTTATTCTCTGCATATCCTGAATATAATGCAGATAAGGAAAGAAAGAGCGATGCTGGACCCAGCACCCAGGGACTTATAAAAAGCCTTAGCACCAAAAGCTCTGTTATTAATGTCAGTGTTTTCTGAAATCACTGGCTATAAATGACATCTAAAAATAAGCCAGCCAATAAACATACAAATGAAAAACGGTTACTTTCTGTCACTACAAAACAGACTTTTAAAACTTACTTTTCTCTGTATATCTTCTTGAAATGTTGACTCTTTGTTTTTTCCTGTCCACTATTTTCCATCTTTCTTGCACCATGAATAGCACCATGTTCAATGATATTTATTATACGCGCTTACTGGGTTTAATCCTTTTTTCCATTTTTCACTCCACCATGTCATTATTTTTGACATCATACAGAAGCCATTAAAAGGGTGCAGGAACAAAAGAACGTAAAGAACTCCGGGATGTGTTCGGTGGTGTCTTTCTACGCACGTAACACCAAAGGAAGAAATGGAATTCACAGAAAATTCACGAGCATAGGAAAGATAAGAAACATCTGCTTTTAGGTCAAAAGGTTTGAAGATAACAGCTGTCTCAGGATCAGTATAGGCAGTAAAGAACTTTAAAAGAACACTGAATTTGGTGTTCTACATATATCACTTATTAGGTGTATTATTTTAGGTTACATTTTGAACTAGCTTCCTCATCAAACACACACAAAATGAAACACTTCAAAACAGAAAAGGATTTTATTACTATCACAAAAGGTTATTGTGACTATCATATGGCAAGCTGTACATAAATCTCTTGCAATAATCATTATTTCCATTGAAAATAAATTCCTGGGCTGGCTCAGTGGCCTGGTGCATAAGGCAGCTGTGTCCCATGTTGCTGACCACACAGCTGCAGTTCCTGTACTGCAGCTCGAGAATCACACCTGGGAGCATGGTACCCAAAATCTCAAAAGAAGGGAGGGATGGTGGAAAAGGGCTTGAGGCATGACCATAGAGGTTGCTTTCTTCTTTTCCTTTTTCTCTGTCTCTGTGTTTCTGTGTGATGAACTCATGCTTCCTTTGGCAAAAAAAAAAAAAAAAAAAAAGGAAAAGAAATTCTTTCAGTTAAAGTAAAATATTTTTGTTAAGTTTGACTTACACAAATATAGTAATTTTGGTTTTAGCCATTGGTTTTACTGATCTGCTGCAAAATCCATAGGTGTGCATATGGTCAACTTTGTATTGTGATCTTATAATTGATGTAAAATTGAAAATATAGTTGCCATTTTGAAATATTTTTCAAAGCCTGATGACATCTTTCACAAGCACTTTCTTTTAATTTTATTTTATAGTTGATAGTACAAGCTAGTCAAGTTCCTGTGAATAAATGCATTTGTATTTCCTGCCTGTTTAGGAAGTACCACAAGTGTTTAATTGTCACTTAACACTTTTCGGTTACCTGCTTTAATTGTTTAACTGACTACAGATTTTTTTTCCTACGCCATGGATGTACCACTTCTGACCAAAATGTCAATGACCATTTTCTTGCTGTATTTTAAAAGCAGTTGTACTAACTAGGAAGAACTTTGTAAATAAGTACAGATAATAAATCCAAATGGAAAATTTTAATTGTACTATAGTCTCTCAAACTGTATCATAATAAAATATAAGTGGCTGAAATATGACAACTCTAGTTAAATCGATCATAGGATTCCTCTGCACCAAAGTTGGTCTATTTCGTTGGATTCGGTTGTGGGTTTAGAATCAGTGTCTTAGATTCTCATGGGAAACTGTTAATAAAGCTCATTTACCTTTCCTCTTAGAAGCAAATTGCCAATCTGATGCCGTCATTTAAATCAGGCAACGTTATGTAGCAATGGCTCAGCTATGGTTGAAGTCCTGTTGCCTTATAAGACCAGAATAGCCTCTGTAGCCTGGCCTCTGCCTACTTATCCTGCAGGGTTTCCACAGTCTCCTCTTCCCACCTCTCCCCAGGGACAGCCGTGTTCTAGTCCCTCTAAAGTACTCTGCTCCCAGCATGACCTTTTCTCTTTTCTTCCCTCTTGTTGAGAAGTCTGGCTCCAGGCCAAAATTCCACCTGTGATCTTTAGGCCCAACTATAAGAAATTACAAGGCTTTGCCTGGTGGTATCACAGTGAGGCTTGCTTTCCCACCAGGCCTGGTGCACTGCAGTCTCCAGAGAGTATCAGAGGGTGACTCAGCTCCTCCCAGGTACACACAGCCCTGTTCTGGCCCTGCTGCCTCAGTAGGGAAGGAAAAGCGCAGCCCAGGCACTATTCAGGCACCTCTGCTGAAATCCCATAAGGGAGCCTTGGCTGACAACGCTCTTCTTTCCTGCTCAGGGCTTTTGTACTCTAACCTCCCTGCCCCATTCCCACAGGTCTAATTGATTAAAGATATACAAACACAAGAGATGGGTGTGAATGCCAGAGGTGGTGTGTGTGGAGGAGTGGGGCCTAGGGAAGGATATCTGGAGGAGGGATACAGAGGCAGAGCATTGATGGGATGGGGAGGTGTGGTGTTATCTGTTGAAGATATTTTGATCAACTGTTCTGGGGAGAAATGTTCACATACTGAAATGTTCATTTTGTAAGCTAAACAATGTGATTGAATGTATATAAAAAAGAAAGAAAGAAGAAAGAAAAAGAAAGAGAAAGAAAGAAAGAAAAAAAAAAAGGGTAATCCTTTGTTCAGCACACCTCAGTAGTGGATGATCTCCCATCTGTGCTGTGTATCCATCCACACTCACCTGCTGCCATTCTGAGGGCGAAACAGAACTCTGGGGAACCTGCTGGCTGGCTGTCTCCTACTTCTGCTAGCTAAGTACCTGCACGAGGGCTGGGTTGTTTCGTTTATTTTCCCTCATGTCCTAATGACTGCCTTGACACCTGAGGTCCAGCTCGAGGCATGACAAAGTCCTCCATGGTTGCTTTCTTTTATGTAATATCAAGCAGACGCTTAAGCTATGAAACTAACCTAACACTCAACTTTTTCTATTATCAGACTTGAGACATTTAAAAGGAAATAATTTCCAAAAGATGTCTAAGGATCATATCATTAAATACCATTTCCTTTGATTAGTTTTGGGCATTTATTCAGTAGATGCCATTTATATTTTATTACCTATTCCTCATCCTTTTTTTTTTATAACTCATTGCTTGTGTTTAGATAACCATCAATTTACATTCAAAGTTACCTTCTCAATTAGAGCAAAAAAAATTTTTTTTCAGTTTAAAATATCTCCAAGTCTGAACCATTCATAAATACTCCAATTGCTGCTGCAGTTGTAATGAACTGGTTATAAAAATAAAATATAATATTTAGCTTATGTGGATACAAAATGAAACAGAAATAATTTACTTTGTAAGCCCTGTATGAATACTATTCTTCCAAATATTATATATCATTTACTTAAACTTTTGTAAATCTGTAGTTACTTTAATAACAAAATTATCTTAAGCTGATAAAGAAAGCTAGTTAATTAAAAAAAAAGAAAAAAAGAAATATACTAAGAGGCTGAACAGTGGTGCAGCTGTAAAATATGATACTCTGTGAAGCAATCCCTCTTGGGAAGATTCCTAGTTTAAACTCAGAAAACAACCTGAGTACACTAGTCATGCAAATACCGGTGACCTGGGTTGGGCTAAAGTTAGCAGCAGATTATAGCATAGAGATCCTGTTAGGGGTACTATCTCTCTTTCTCTCTCACACATGGAAAAAATAATAATAATAAATGTTAAAAATAATTTTAAATCTTTTAGGAGATATAAAAATTGGTCCAATACTTTTGGTATAACTGAAATTCAGTTGCACAAGAAGTCTTATACGACTATTGAATTATTTCCGAAGATTCTTCTGTTTCTAGGATGTGGAAATCGTGTGCAATATTTTAGCTCTGGAAGAGTACTAGTGAGGAGAAAACCTTGGTAATTAAGAAAAAGTGATAGGCCAAGAAACCCTTGGATGGAATCTCTGAGGACTGTGCAACCACATTGGCTCCTAGAAAGGCATCTTGCAAGCAGACTCCTTGGACCCATTGCCAATGTAAGAATTCAAACTGGGAGGTGAAAAGAAAGAACAAAACTTTTAGCAATGGTTGCAATATTATTTCAGAGGAAAGACAAGCTCACCTTTCAGATACAGGGTCATCAGGGCAAGAGCAGATATATGGAAAGCCCTGGTAATGTGTTCTGCTTTAAAATCATCTTGTAATTTGATGGATTGAATTATTTTTCTAATGACTGTATTTTTTTTATATATTTTTACCCATTAACTCATCTTGATTTGGGCATCCAAAGTTCTTCTTTAATTTATTTTACATTGCCTTGCATTTTTCAATAGAGTTTACATATTAAAGTTATGTTTTCTTTTAAAGAAAAAATAATTATAGAGATTATAAACATAAAAGTATGCCTGGACCCAGTTGCTTCTGAGTAGGATTTAGCAGATAATGGCAAGTCACATGAGTGCCCTATGTGTTTCCCAAGCCACTGGGTTCAGGAGTCAAACCACACAAACACACAATCCAATCAACCATGTGGGCCTGCTGCCTTAACTACAGCAAGGCCGTGGACTCAGCTCAGCTCAGTTGTCCTTTTCATTTCTTTTTTGTTGTTGTTGTTTCTTTTTTCTTCTTCTTCTTTTATTTATTTATTTATTTATTTGTTCATGGTAGGACATGCACACTTGCTGAAGAAAGAGGGGGGGAAGTAAAAAAAATCACACCACAGGGGAGGAGATGGCCACACTGCAATCCCTTCTCCTCCATTTTCCCTCAGGATTTGGGGCATGGACCCATACTTGCCCAGCATGATTTTCAAGCTGCCAAGTCCAGGACTCAAACTGTGCAGATGGCCATGTGGGATCCAGCTGCCTTAACTCCCATGCCACCAGCTGGCCCAATTACCGTATTTTTTTGTAATGAGGTTTTTTAAATTTCAACTTATTTCATACATTCAATCACTGTACATCACCATACCTTATAAAATGAATTAACCGATATGAATACACTTCACACCAGTCCAGTTGAAGATATACACGTTATCAACAGACAAATCTCCGTTTCTGTACCTTAAATGTCCTGATTCTATTTTTCTCTTTTCCTCTCACTTTCCCCCCATCTCTCACCTTCTTCCCACACTGTCTTCAGTATCTATGGTTAACCATGTTACATGCTTCTATATCCTCTAATCTTTTCCTGCTGTAGAATGTGGAGAGTCAGTATATATTACGTGGAGACATAAAATATCTCTCTTTCATACCCTGGCTGGCTTGCTTCACTTAACAGTAAATCTTCCATATTTTTCCTCTTTCTACCAAATGCCAGAGTCTTGTATTTTGGTTTTTCTTTGTTGTTATTTGTTTTTTTGCTTGTTTATTTTTAATGGCTTAGAAGTATTTCGTACTATATATATATACCTCACTTTTTCAGTTTATTCATCTGCTCATGGACATTTGGGCTAGTTCCGTGTCTACACAATTGTGAATAGTGTTGTAATATCGTTGTGCAAGCGCTTTTTTGACTAAGTGTTCTCCTGTTCTTTGGGTAGATCCCCAGGAGTGGGATAGCTGGATCATAAGGTAGTTCTATTTGAAGGTCTTTGAGGAAACTTCATACTGTTCTCCACAGTGACTGGACCAATTTACATTCCACCAACGGTGTAGGAAGGGTTCCCCTGCACCACATCCCTGCCAGCACTTATCAGTTTTTCTTTTTTAATTTTAGTCAATCTGACTGAGGTTAGGTGGGCGTCTCATTGTGGTTTTGATCTGCATCTCCCTTTGTGATGAGGGATGTTGAGCATTTCTTCATTGGCTTTTTGGCTGTTTGTATGTCTTTTATAGAAAGTTGTTTGTTCGGCTCATTTTCCCATATTTTAATTGTGTTGATAATTTTTGTGGGGGTTGGGTAAGCCACTTGAGTTCCCTGTGTATTCTGGTTATCAGTCCCTTTTCTGAGGCATCATTTACAAAAATATTCTTTCATTCAGAGGACTGTTGTTTCACACTAATTTCTGTGTTTTTTGTTGTGCAGAAATTTTTTAATCTGATGTAATCCTACTTGTTACATGCTTCTATATCCTTCAATCTCTTAATTTGTCTATTTTCGGGATTATTGCCTATGTTTTAGGAATCTTATTTAAAAAGTCTTGCCTACTCAGATATCTCCCAGAGTTTCTCCAGTATTTTCCATCAGTAGTTTTGTAGTTTGAAGTTTTATGTTTTTTAAACTCAGTGTTCTAGTTTTTTTATGATATATTTTCCATTGCTTAGCAATTGTGAATAATGCTGCAATAAATATAGATGTGCAAGCGCTTTTCCAACTGAGCATTCTCCTGTCCTTTGGGTAGACACCCAGGAGTGGAATTGCTGGATCGTATGGTAGTCCATTGAGGAAAATCTATATTATTCTGCACAGTGGCTGGACCAATTTATGTTCCTACCAACAATTTAGGAGAGTTCCCCTTTCACCACATCCCCACTAGCACTTATCTTTTTTTTTTTTTTTTAATCTTAGTCATTCTGATTGGATTTAGGTGGTATCTCATCATGGTTTTGATCTGCATCTCCTTTATGATTAGGGATGTTGAACATTGTTTCATATGCTTTTTGGCTGTTCATATATCTTCCTAAGAGGGTTATGTATTCAGTTCATTTTCCCATCTTTTAATTGGTTTAATAATTTTCTTCCAGGTAAGCTGTTTGAGTTCCCTGTGTACTTGGGTTATCAGTCCCTTATCTGAGGCGTAGTTTACTCCACCAAATTATTTTATATACTGTAAATTCAAAAATAAACATGCATGTCTATAGGCTGAGTTTAAAATAGCATTTATAATACAGTCAACTTTTTTGAATAAAAATTCTAAGGGGCAGTTGAATGCTATGAGTCACTAAAAATAATAAAGCCATTATTGGAATTACATAATTACATGTTTAGGAATTTCTGATGATGCTGGTATCATTTAACTATTTGTGAAGTCCTTCTTTTTATGTTTAATTTTTTTGCCATAGGACCTGTGGTCTCACTGGAGAGAGAATGAGAGAGACAGAGAGAAATGGAGAGAAAATTAGAAATCACCCCCATTGGGATATGGCCACACCACAATCCTTTCTCCTTCATTCTCTTGGGAGTTTGGTTACACATGCACACACTTCCACCATGATTCTCAAGTGACAGGTCTGGAGCTTGACCTGTGGCCAGTCATGTGGGAGTCCAGCACTTTAATCACCTGCTGACCCCCAACTCCCTTTTCTGAAAGTTGAGTCAAAAATTAATACTTTTCCTATCTACCTATACAGTAACTGCCCTTGACAAAGGAAATAGATATTCACCCTGTCTTAGAAGCACCTGTATATCTTAGTCAATTGTTTGATTCATTATTCTTTGTTCTATTATTTAATTTTAGTATATGTTCTCCACTAGACCAGTGAAAGCAGAGGCTTTTTCTGTTAATCATTATATTTTGCTGGCAACTAACAATGTTTAAACTATCCAAAATTTTAAATACACATTTACTCAATAGAGGGATTCTTCTAACAAAATTTATGTAGTCTCAATTTATGAGGAAGTTTTGGAAAATTATTTCAGTGTATGTATCAATTATACAGATTATTTTGCACTTAAAATAAATTCTAAAAAACATGAATGCAAATTAAGTGACACAATAAAGTATTTTTGTGTATATAGAATTATACTAGGTGAAGTAGAAAGAAAATAATAATGCATTAAATTTTAATAATAAAGTATGCAGTATCCATTAGTGGGGATTGCTTGTGAGAAATGGACTGATTTTGATCAACTTCCAGTGAGTGGCAAATGTAATTGGAGTCATGTATTTGGAAAACAAAGGAATGAGAATGGACATAAGATATTCATCAAATAGATCTTATAAGGACATTAGCAAGACTTTCTGTTGATAATAATGTGTATGGTAATATTCTTTTTGTTTTCTTAGAAAGAAAGATTTTTGCTATAGGTTATGTGTGATCTCTGGAGAGACAGAAAAAGACAGAAAGACAAAAAGCAAGAAATCACCTTCCCTTCCCCCCCTACAGGGAGGATGGCCAAGCTGAAATCCCTTCACCTCCGTTCTCCTCTCAGGTTCTTAGACATGGATGCACATGTGCCTGGTGTGAGATTTAGGCCACCAGATCACCAGATCCAGGACTTGAACTGTGGTTGACTATGTGTGAGTCCAGTGGCATAACCATTTCACCATCTTCTGATCCCTGTGGTAAAATTTTTGAACCCATATTACAGAGTATTCATGATGGGAAAATTCATTTGATATGCTCTAATGATACACAGTGATTAAATGCAAATTTAAAAAGGAAAAATATTTTCATGGAGGGAAACTTGAACTGGAATTTGAAAGAGAAGACTCTTTTAGGGAAGATATTCTATTAGAGAAAGATCGTGTGCAAAATGTTGAGATAGGACTGCATCTGACATAGTGGAGACATTGACAGGAATAACCAAGGGGAGGCAAAGCTTTTCTGTAAGAGAGCAATAGATGGATAGTAACTGCAGGCAGGTTGTAAATGGTCTTCCAAATGTTCTTGAAAAGTAAGTTTTGCAATGCTAGATTTCCACTTGTTAGACACCATGGAAATCATATGAAAAGAGAATACAAATTCTCAAAGTACTTTCAACATAAGTTTGGAGAAAGGGTTATTAAATTTGAGTGGAGTGAAGCCGTTAGGATTCTTTCAATTGCAAGTGTCAGAAATCAGACACCAACTGGCTTAAAGAGTAAGTGGATTTATTACATTATTATAAATGGAAAATCCAGAGGCAGGGCTTTCTTCAGGCATGGTTTAATAAGGGCATTAACTCCAATTTTCTAGCATTTCATGTCCTGCTATGTTGGCTTGCCTTCTTTTTTTTTTTTTTTTTGGAGAGATTTTCACTGTAGGGCGCGTGCGCTCGCCAGACAGACAGAGAGAGACATAGAGACAGAAAGTGAGAAATCACCCCCCAGGGGGGATGGTCACGCAGCAATCCCTTCCCCTCCATTCTCCTCTCGGGATCTTGGGCATGCACGCACATGCGCCCGGCGTGAGTTTTAAGCCACCGGGTTCGGGACACGAACCGCGGTCGACTACGTGGGAGTTCAGCGACATAGCCATTACGCTAACTGCTGGTTCCCTTGGCTTGACTTCTTAATGTATATGGCTTCTGCCGAGATTACAACTCAGCCTTCATCGGCACCTGGAGCAATACCATCCTTTGTTTAAGTTTAAATATTAACTTTTGCACTAATTGTTCTAACCTGGACCTGTAGCTGTGGACAAGGAGATCCCATGTGTTGAGTAATTTAAGATTGGGCTATTGTCTGGAATTGTCTACACAGCACTTTGGCAAAGGATGAGGTTTCAATTATTGGCTTACAGAACTCAGAATCACTTCCTAAACTACAAAGTCACACTTTAAAAACAAACCCGAATATCAAAATTAGGAGGGAAATAGAAAAATATAGAAAGAGAAAAATAATATCAATCTTTTGTGTGAACAGTGAGAAACAGAACACATTTTGATTTTTTCCTGTATGGTCTTGTTCTAATGATTACAATTTAGCAATTATATATTTGTATTAAGTTGTTAAAATCAATAAAAATAAACAGATTCATAACCATCTGTCAGTTTTACAACTATGTGATTTTTATGATAAAGATGAATAAAAATAAAATTAATCATAGTAGTGTCAGGGTTTTTATGCACATGAAAGCAAACTAGCTATTTTGTGATCCATGACCACAAGTTTTAGTTACATTACAGAGAAATAAAACAGACAAAGGAAATCTTCAACAGATATGCTAAAAGTGTGACTTTGCCCAGAGTGACCAAGAGTATACGAACAAGAATAGACTTCCAGTACCAGAAGAGTAGTTCTCTTAACACATCTTTTCTCAAGTATTTCATGTTGGGTAAACTCCACAAGCTAAATGATGTATAGCAACTGAATGTATACAATAATAATAATAAAAGTCTTTTCTCATATGCTTCATTAGTCTATTTATAAACTTACAGACTTTCCTAATGTAAGTCCAGATGATTGCCCTCTGGATCTCCTACCTGAAACGTGCGTGTCTCAGTAGGAAGAGTGGACGTAATACTACCTGCATTCTGTTTAGAGCTGAATGGGCAAATATCTGTTCTTGTTAAACAAATGAGTCTAGGGGAACTAGCAGTTAGCATAATGGCTATGTCGCTGGACTCCCACGTGGTCAACCGCAATTTGCGTCCCAGACCCGGTGGCTTGAAACTCACACCGGGCGCGTGTGCGTGCATGCCCAGAATCCCGAGAGGAGAATGGAGAAGGGATTGCAGCATGGCCATGCCCCTGGGGGTGATTTCTCGCTTTCTGTCTCTCTGTCTCTGTCTGTCTGGCGAGCGCATGTGCCCTATGGCAAAAACCTTTCCAAAAAAAAAAAAAAATGAGTCTAGACGAGCTCTTCATGTGGACAGAGTTGGTCTTTTGCACAAAAAACAAAACTGTATTCAAATGGTTATATCTAGGAATTGTTATTTCCATACCTTATTTCACTCTACTTTTCTGATTTAGTCACAGTAAGGATTAATATTCTAAAAGCAGATAATCAGATAGCCTGTATAGATCAGATAGTGACAGTAAATTAGGCGGAAAAAGGAATGGAGAAAATTTGCCACCAAGGTAGGAAACTGCAGAAAAGAAAGATTTGGGAATAAGATGATATTCTTTCCTCTTGCCTCCAATTATCTCTTATGCTTGAAATGCAACTGGAAAGAAATGTCAATATTATTTGCTTCTTAGTTTCAATTGTGAAAGTTACACTACAGGAATTTTTTTTTTTCATTTAGGATTTTTTCTTCAACTCTGTTGTGAATATATCACTTAGACCTACAAAACCTGTCCTTCAGACCTCTTTTTCAAAATAAACTTTCATACAGTATAGTTTATAATAATTTCTGTATTAAAAATGGCTGTCTGTGGCATTCTTAAAGAAATAATAAAATTAAACAAATTGTTTCTTCACTTAATTCCCTCTCTTGAGAAACATAGAACTGGGTATGTGTCTACGCTTTTCTCTGTAGAGAATGTTGTACTCATGGCTGTTTGTTTCTTGTTGCTAAGAGAAAACATTCAAAGTTCTCTGACTAACAAGGTCACCTAATCATCCCTAGCAATCAAAGGATCTGTAAATGTCACCGCACTTGCTCACTTACGTCCAGCTGCTAAGACAACTCTGATGAAGGCTAAGTTATTTTTCCTCTGACCTCTAGTAAAAGTATTTGAAGACTATTAGAGAACTGGAAAGTAGAATTTTTCCAAAGATCTCTGTTGGTTAAATGGCATGCCGGTTTACTTTGAACACGCATTTCTCTTAAACTATTTTATTTTCTTTTAAAGTTGGTTTAGTTCTTACCAATTTAAGTAGTGAATCATAGTATCTGTTTTCTAATTAAATGAAAACCCTCAGTTCAGTTGTCTTCAGAAAGTATGCATTAAACTCAACACCGAGATGGCTTAACATGTGTGATCCTTTAGGCATATTGAGGCACAAGGTTCAAATTGCCAAGGACTTTAGCCTTGTGAAAGACAAAAGCTGAGCCATTCAGCCTACTACATGGGTGCCCAAATGTACAATTATGTAGTTTGTATAAAATAGCCATAAGCTTCCATAACAAAGTATTGGGCATACAAATAAGTCATATAGAGTAGAAAAGAGAACCAGGGAACATAACTTTGGTGAAGAGGAGTAACTGGAGTGTTTCATTAAGTCGTGTCATTAAAATTAACTTTTATCTTAGATCCTGAGGTATCTATACTACTAGTGTCAAACAGAACCAAAAAATAAATCTCCCTCTAGCAAGTGTACATCTCCTATAACAAAAACAACAAAAAAAATTTTTAAATAATAGAAAAAAATGTGTCTAGAGGTATAATAGTATGGCAATCTAGTTATGACGGCCTTATAAAGTATCAACAAAATGAGAGCATATATGATGGGAGAGAAAGCAATATTAGTAATTACTTTTTGGCAAATAATCATAAAACATGGCAGTCCTGATTAAACTAATACTTATATTCACTGTAAAAGATGGGAGATGAACAGAGATGATAAAAGAAATTCCACGTATCCTGAACATCGTCCTCACAGAAAATCCCCAACACATTTACACATTTGAAAGTGACTACGCAGAAACAGGTAACTCATCCCCCACACAGAGAAAAGGCAACTAGAAAGTCCTCAATTTGAGTGAAAGCATTAACCAAAGCAGTATGAGACTATCTTACAAAAAAGAGAACATATGAGGTTATGTATAAGTAATTGCTTCTTTGGGGATGTTTTATTATTATCTATGTTTGAATTAGTATAGTGTCGCATGTGCAATCACACTGGTCTCAAAGTGCATGTTTATGGTGCAAGAACGTACTGCCTACATAGTGATGGGCAGAGGTCACGAAGGCTACTGTTGACATGGAAAAGTTGGGCAGGTAGCTCCTTGGTTCTTGAGGCTTTGGGAGTAAACACGAGCTCTGATTCTATTGTTATTTTTACTTTTTTGTACATTCAATCACATCACTTAGCTCTGTTCCATTTTCTCTGCTGCTTTGCTGTTCTGATGCTTCTTGTGCAATTGGAGACACATGATGTCGTCATTAAGACAACCATCTGAGACTAAAATAACATTTTGCTGCTTACATTTACACAATTGCTCTATTTCTGTTTTCATCAACATGACTTCTGCCCAATCAAATGGTTTGGTTGTTCATTACCACAACTTCCTAAAACATCAATCAGGTCTTCACTTGTAAAGCACCAATAATTGTCATACTCTAAGATTTACTGAATTTCTTACCTCATAATCCTTACCTTGGTATTTCCAAAAACCTGGAATTACTTTGTCTGGATGTAAACTCAGTCCTTATCATGTTCTTCCATTGAAAGACCAATTTCCCCATCTGACACACTGCTGAAGTTTTGTAAGGTGATGAGGTGCCTAACCTGGGTCTATAATGCACTCAGCTTTATCTTAACAGGTTGTGTTAGTAATATCTGGAGAGTCAGCTTCCAATGGTTTTGTGATTTTTTTTTTTTTTTTTTAGAGATTTTCACTATAGAGCGCGTGCTCTCGCCAGACAGACAGAGAGAGACATAGAGACAGAAAGCGAGAAATCACCCCCAGAGGGGATGGCCACGCCGCAATCCCCTCTCCTCCATTCTCCTCTCGGGATCTTGGGCACGCACGCACACGCACCCAGCATGAATTTTAAGCC
>NW_006159501.1:5067980-5087151 GCF_000334495.1 Tupaia belangeri chinensis
AAAAAAGAAAAAAGACCTTTTCAGAAAGATTTCTTTTTTTTTTTTTTTTTGGAGAGATTTTCACTATAGAGCGCGTGCTCTCGCCAGACAGACAGAGAGAGACATAGAGACAGAAAGCGAGAAATCACCCCCAGAGGGGATGGCCACGCCGCAATCCCCTCTCCTCCATTCTCCTCTCGGTATCTTGGGCACGCACGCACACGCACCCAGCATGAATTTTAAGCCACTGGGTCTGGGACGCGAACCATGTTCGACTACGTGGGAGTCCAGCGACATAGCCATTACGCTAACTGCTGGTCCCAGCTTCCAACGGTTTTTGAGGTCATCTTTAAAATAGTAATATACTTCAATAAAGAATTGTACTTGTATTTCTGGAGATGCCTGGTGGTATTCTCTTTCATTAGGCATATAGTTCTTTGACACACATCATGTAGATGATATCTATTTTTTGTTTTTTTGGACTGGCAAGAGAAAAGAAAATCTTCTTAAAATGATAAAATTTGACCTTTTTTTTTTACTTTTTATATTATTTATTTATTTATTTAGCTAAAATGTGCATGTCCTTACTAGAGAGAGAGAAAGTGAAAAATCTTCCCTTAGGGGGATGGTCACATTGCAATGCCATTAATTAACTCACCTCTTGGGATTTTGGGCACAAACACTGCCCAGCATGCTTTTCAGGCTACTGGGGTCAGGACTCATACTGGTGTCATCCATGTGGAACCAGCAACTTAACCTCCACAACATCTGCTGGCCTGACAATATCTTTTTCCCCCCATTAAACAGTACTGCCTGTTTGTAAAGTTAATTTCAGAAGTTCCGCAATCTCATATCTGACTAAGTCCCTGTTGGAGTAAATCTCCCTGAGACAAGTACTACACACTCAAGGGGAAAATCAAGAAAACATGCAGAATCTGTAAGGAAATAAACATTTGTGAGAAGGGAAAGGCATTGGGTGAGTTTCTAAATCAATGGTTGTAGCCTGAGACTGGGCTAAATTCAACATCACATAGACTGACTAGAATTGAGAAAAAAAAACAACAAAACAAAACAAAACACCTGTTGTTTCTGGAATGAAGAAACAAAATAGAGTTTCAGTCAACTACATCTACTGAAAAGTGAGAGGGAACCTAGTAAAGGAGAAAACCAGAGAGGGGACCTCTACTTTCTATAAATCTGCTCTCTGGCTGACCATTGAACCACAGACGTCTAGTACAGATTCCAAGAAATAAACTGAAATTTAAACTGCTTTCCAAAAGATAAAGTGTTCGGTTGAGTCTATCCGTTTTAACTGCCTGTAAAACAAATAAGCTAAAAATTGCAATATTCTGCAGAGGAATATAACATAATATGGAATTCATAACAAAGCAGTTACCATCAACTGGAGAAAATTCAAAAATTATCCAACACGCCGCAATCCCTTCTCCTCCATTCTCCTCTCGGGATCTTGGGCACGCACGCACATGCACCCGGCGTGAGTTTTAAGCCACCGGGTCCGGGACACGAACCGCGGTCAACTATGTGGGAGTCCAGCGACAACTACTAAATTTTTGAGGTTGCGATTATTTTAGAGAAACATAGCCCAGACTGACCACTGAGTAAACTCATGTACCTACTTTTGTTTTTCTGTTAAATACTGAGTCACCCAGGATAACTCTTGCTTAGGACGCCCTTAAGCTCCCATAGATTTGCTAAAATTTGGCTATCTTGCTAGTTCTCTACCCTGACGCATTTGCTGCTGAACACTCCTGTCTATCATGAGCAGCCATAAGCAGTTTTTATGTTAAATTTTTCTCATCCTAAACTCAAAAATTTTGTTATTTTAAAGGTTTTCTCTTGGTATTTGTAAGATGTGACAAACTTCCTTCATCTGTAAACAATAAAAGTTCACACACTAGTGAAATTTAAGAGAGATTTAAAAAATAGATGTGAAGAATTTAGACACGTGTGTTTTGGTTATCATTATTGTCATCTTCATCCTCACATCACTGTTAGAACCGTAATTATTTCTGGAATCTTGTGGCAGATATAAAGAAGCTTACGATGATTTCCTATGCCAGGTTCAGGCTACTGTAGCAGCTCAACGTTACTACTTAACAGCATCTCACTTGGACATTAAGATTACCTCACCTTCATTTTACCAGGATGATATTCTCTGTAGATGTTATGTTATAAACAAGGCACAAATCTTGTAGATCTAGGATACTTCCAAATTTATCTATGGACTTTTATCCATGCTATCTTTCTTTGGCTTTGACCCAAATGAATCAAAGCAGAAAACTCTAACTGTAGACACTCAACATGCCTACCTTCTAATCAAGACTTTTCCAAATCTCACTCCTGTGACATGCCTGTTGTGAAATTTTTTATTGCTGGGGTGGAAAAAATGATATTAATGTTATGTATTCTTCCCATCATTCTGATTTAAAGAACATATTATGTGAGGTCCTCTGACTTTAATCCTAATAAGACATGCTCTGCTTTCTCAAATAAAAACAAAATTTCAGTTATATAAGGTAAATATATTCTAGAGATCTGCTATTTACCATTGTGCTTGTAGATAAAAACACTATTACATACTTTAAATCTGTTAACCGTGTATATCTCATTCTAAGTTTATCACAATAACAATACTGTGATGTATACTGAAAAATCTGTAAAAAGGATAGATTCTCATGTTAAGTGTCCTTTCTACAATAAGAGTAAAAAAATATGTACCAAGTAAAAATAATATGTCAAAGCCATTCCTGTCAAGGGCTTAAAGATATGCATTGAACTTGTAATTGAAGAATAATCTCTTTACTAGACTGGATTATCTCTTTTGCTAGGGCAATAAATCACTTATGTGATAGGTGAGAAATTATGGAAAAGAAAGAAAAAAATGTGAGGAAGTAAAATGTTAGCTTAAGATATTCATATTATGTTTTCCTACACTGATAATAGTAATAACACTGTCTTTTGGTGAGAGAAAATAGCTTAGCTAAATCAACAAAGAATGTTTGGCATTGCTGATTAGGAAAGCGATATTCTGACAAAAGCGTATGCCCGCTACTACTAGTGAGTTTTTTTTTTTGGCGGGGGAGGGAGGGGTTTGCTGTAGGGTGCATGCACTCAACCAGAAAGACAGAGAGGGACAGAAAGCAAGCAATCACTCCCAGGGGGGAAGGCCATGCTGCAATCCCTTTTCCATTCTCCTCAGGATCTTGGGTACGCACACACATGCACCGGCCATGAATTTAAACCACTGGTCCAGGACTCGAACCGCGGTTCATTACATGGGAGTCCAGCAACATAGCCATTATGCCATCTGCTGGCCCCAACTACTCCTAGTTTTAATACATGGTGGACCTTAAACTTTGCATGCATATCAGCCACAGGCAGGAGCCTTCTCTCTCTGTACTCCTCCTGCATTCCATCTCCCTTCTCTGAAAGAGGAAGGGAATGTAGTTCTAAAGCATCAGTGTTTGTTATTGTTTCTGTTTGGTTTTCCCTCACTTTTTCTTATTTTTTTTAAATGACTGCTGATCTACTATCTGGCTATGTCCAGCAATATGCTCTATCTCGTGAGGGTTCATACCTAAATGGTGGATTTCCACAGATGGCTTGTGTTGCAACTAGTGACAGCTATGTAAGTTAAACTGAAACCTGCTTCTTCTGGCATGTCTATTATAAGTCTGCACGGTTAATGGTAACCCAACTAAATTTTTCTACTCCAATTCATGATGACAAAGGGCTTGGATAAATAACTGTAAATTTTTTTTTCCAATAGCAATTTGTATAAAGATTTTGGGCAGAAGTAAGGTGGGAAATACAATATTGAAATTTCAATGACTTTTTGTTTCATAAAAATGAAATGTGTGTGCTTCAGTGTATATTACAATAATAACCCAGCTGTTATTGCATACATTTCAGAAATGGTGACAGTAAGTTCTAAAAACAGGAAATTACCTGAGAGTTTAAAACAATCCCGTGAATTGACAATAACAGAAAGGTTTTGACAGTCAATGGTTTGCAACCTTCACTCAACCGGGTTCAGAAATGAAGATCTATTATGGAGTCCAGCTCAACGTTGTGAAAGGAACATGCATGTTTTTTGATAATAAACTGAGCATTGCTTTGAGGAAGGCGTAATTTAGTTCTTTCCTTTACAATAGATGTTCCAGAAAAGAAGTGTTTCTGCTAGGCAAACAAACACTTTTGCACAGCTCCTATCCAGAAAAGCTCTCACCCAGCCCTCAGCAGGCCATGCACATGGATCAGAATTCCTCACTCTAGAAACATCTTATGAATTCTCTCTATCTGAAGAGATAATGTGCCTTTATATAGAATGTGAATCTTTCATGGAGACATTATTTTAAAACTTAATTCCATACATTCAAAATTAATTCCTTCTGAGCCCCTGTTTAGCATGTATTTAATGATTCCAAGTTGGAGCAAGTGAGGCTGTGTGGGAGAGTCTGAGTCCTGTGTCTGTTCCAGTGTCTACTGCAAAAACAGTAACAAGCCTTTGCATTCTCCTCCCACCAAAATGAACAAAACAGGTCATCATAATTATCATCATCATTAATGCAGATACTTACTAGAACACTCCCCCCAAAATGGCAAATATCAAGAACAGAGCTTAAGAAACTAAGCTCTGGGACCAGCAGATGATGTGCAGATTAAAGCACCAGGTCCCAAATGACCAGCAGTGCAGTTCAAGTCCCAGACCTGATAGCTTGAAAATCATGCCAGGCACATGTTCATGCATGCCCCAAATCCTAAGAGAGAAATGATGGAGAGGGACTTGTGGCATGGCCATTCCTTCTGAGGAGCGATATTTCACTTTCTCTTTCTAGTGAGCACATGCACCCTACAGCAAATACGAAAACAAATTAAAAAAAAAAAAAAGCAAACAAATAAAACCTGAGCTCTGGATGTAATAAAACAGGTTAAAAATTTCAGGTCTACCATCACTTGTGATATTTAGAAAATAATGCGCCCTCTCTGAGTATTCATTTTCTTCAACTAGAGAAATGGGAAATAGCATCTTCCCTAACTATGAATAAAGAATAAAAGTAGGGACCAGCAGTTGGCGTAATGGCTATGTCGCTGGACTCCCATGTAGTCGACTGCAGTTCAAGTCCAGGCTTAAACTCAGCTGGGTGCATATGCGTGTGTGCCCAGGATCCCAAGAAGAGAGTGGAGGAGAAGGGATTGAGGCATGGCCATCCCCCCTGAGGAGGTGATTTCTCACTTTCTGTCTCTCTGTCTTTCTGGCAAGTGCATGTGCCCTATAGCAAAAACCTATCTACAAAAATAAAAGAATAGAAATAAAGTATATAATACAATATCTGAGGCCCACAACATACTTAATAAATATTAGTGCTAATTATGATTCATGAGCTCTACTTTTAAGATGTGTGGGAGATATGTGTGTTGTACTAAACAGTAACAGATTCTCAGTGTTAAAATAATACCAATTATTGGGGAAAGTTCCTCCTTAAACTAACTCCTTTTCATAGAAAAATAAAATTAACAAAAAAAAGTTACTCTATGCCAGGATATTGTAAATTTCCTTAGAGTTAAGAATAATTTTATCATGTGCCCAACAGGTAAGCTGTAGCCCTTGAACTGAGATTTGAAACCAACTCCCCTAACCTTGAAATGGTTTGCATTATACCTTAAACACCCTATTAATCAGCTTCTTTCTAATGTAATTAGAAGTAAAAGAAATTACGAAAGTGTCATTGTCACACCATGGCTATAGAAGTATATTAATTGAATCAAAACTTGGGTGTTATCTTCAATAAATAATTTGTCATTTTAAAATTTTTGTATTCATTGGCAAATTATAAAAGATTATGAAAAATTTAACTCATCCACAATTTGATATTTAGGAAATACAGTTTATTATAAGGAGATATTTTTCTTAAATTGTCATTATTTTAAAGAGCTGTGTCAGATGTTCCCTGTAATTATAGCTAAGCCGTAAAACTGTGATGAATAGTACTCACCCTGCAATTGCTATAACCTTCTCAGTAGGGACTTCCATCTTACATATATTTGACTTGACTTTCCTTTGAAAGCCAAGAAACTTGCCTACAAGTTGCTGCTTTTCAAATATTTTGAATGTAACCATTTTAGGTGACAAAAACCAGTCTCTATTATCTCACTGCATTTGTCTATAATCCTCATTGACACGTTTAATTGCATCTCCATTAGCATATATCCTCCTAATAAGTTGTAAAACAATCATGCATTCTTTTTCCTATCAGAAAGATAGGGAGAGAGAGCGTGTGAGAAAAAGGGATATGAGAGCACCAGAGGTAGATACTTTTGGTATGGTTTCACAGTGCTGTGATGATCCTACTGCAGCTTCCCACTTAGCTGGGACCACAGGTGCACACTACCTGAGAGACGTGAGGCTGAGGGGGAGACCCCGGCAAACACACACATGCGCGTGCACACACACACACACACACACACACAGTCAACGTACTATCAGATGAGGCTTGCAAAGTGTCCAAAATGTACAGCTTCGTTGTCATAAATAGATGTTCTTCTAAACATGTTTGCTACTGCTCTTAGTTTCTGAGCTGCATATAATGTATTTCAGCTTAGTGTGAATGGAGATAAGTTTCTTAAACCTCTCATGGTCTCAGTTTTTTTGTTTTTGCTTTTTTTCGGGGAAGGGGGGAGGTTTTTGCTATAGGGCACGTGCACTCACCAGAAAGACAGAGAGAGACAGAGAGATAGAAAGCAAGAAGTCACCCCCTGGGGGGAAGGCCATGACACAATCCCTTCTCCATTCTCCTCTCAGGATCTTGGGCATGCACGCACATGCACCTGGATTAAGTTTTAAGCCACACGGTCCAAGACTCAAATCGTGGTTCACTACATTGGAGTCCAATGACATAGCCAATATGCAAACTGCTAGTCCCTCAGTTTTACTATCTGTAAAAAAGCAGTAAGTAAAACTTGTGCAAGAGTATAGAGAAGAAAATAAGGAGGAAAAATAGAGGCATGACATTTGTGGGACAGAGACATGGTTTATTAACTGTTAATGATAAAATGTATCATACTCTAAACTGGACTGGTCTGAGATGTACTTCATGTTGGATAAATTCTCTTTACAAGCCAAATGACATACAGTTACTGAATGGTTAAAAAAATAAAATAACAATAATCTAAAAAAAATGAAAGGCTATTTGATGATGATGATGTGGATAGTAATGTCTTTGTCTTGACTGATATGTATGGTAATCGTGCTGAAAAAAAAAAGGCTATACACTGTAAAGATATATGTGATTAAATGTAATATAAAAATAATAAAAAAGAAAAGAAAAGAAAATTTGTGTCATACATACTCATGACAATTAAGGTAATTGTCCTACATAATATACTTTGCATTTACTTGCATCTACTTGGCAAATAGTATGTTCTTAATAAATACTATCAATCATTCCTAAATTATAATTTTCATGAATTGGATGATTGAAGTTTCTTCATTGTCTCTCTGGTATCTGTATCAATTCTTAATTGCATTTTCCACATGAATAGGAGCCTAATGAGAATGTTCCCCTGCCACGGCATGCACTAAGATGGTGGTTATTTTTCTGGATTTTTTTTGGATTCCATGTACAGCACATTAATTTGCATATTTTACATTTTTATGACCTTATAAATTAATATACTCTCCAAATGCACTGATTCAAATTTCTACTTCATTTCTGATGTTCTAAAGAGAACTAAGGTATAAACTATAGCCAATTGAATTTCTGTTAATGTAGGCAGCACATCAGTAGATGTATATAAAACTTTTCATGTTTACAAATCTCTGGAATGAAACTATCACTTGAATAAATGCAAAGATGGACTCAATGCAAAATATTTAGAAAATGAATGCATTCATTGGAGACATAGAGACAAAAAGTGAAAAATCAATCCCCAGGGGCTGTGGCCACACCACAATCCTTTCTCTTTTATTCTCCTCTCGGTATTTTGAGCATGCGTTTGGCGTGAGTTTTGTTTTTTTAAGACACCGGATTCAGTACTCAAACCACGGTTGACTATGTGGGAGTCCAGCAACGTAACCATTATGTCATCTGCTGGTCCCGCATACTCATACTAATTGAACAAAAATAACGAATTAGAGATAGACAGTATTGCAGAAGATGATCTCCCATAATCGAGATTAATCAAGTTTCATCCAGAAGAATTTCAATATAACCGAGATGATAGCAGCCTTATGGAAGAAAAGGCATACAAATACAGCTTATGGGCCTGTTTTCTTCTTTTACAAAACTGAGTCTAAGCTATAATTAGAAAACCTCTTAGAGGAAAGCTTAAAAAAGAAAAGGCAATAACATCGAAAATCATAGTAAATGAAATAAATTGTGTTTTCAGTGTGGATACATTGAGCACTGGAAAAGAAATCAATATAGCTTTCATAGTGAAATAACTGAAAACGATCTGAAAACACCTTGACAATTCATTAAGGGCTTCTTTCTATTGTTTAAAAGAGGTCTAACAGTGTGAGAAAAGTAATATTAATGACACCTCTAAGGGATTAAAGTTTGGCCTGACAGCATGAAGAGCTCTGCACACCCACTGGTTAAGATGATTTTAAAACCAAAACAACAGCCAACCATTTAAAGCCATCAGACGCAGTCCTTAGGTAACATAGCAAATGGAAAAACATCAGTTCAAGGAAATTTACAAAAATGCAGTGAGAAGAAGAGTCTGTGGTATTTGAGTACACTTTGTCCATTTTGCAAGTTGGGTTAGATGTCTTCTTATTGAGTTATAAGAGTTCTTTATATGTTAATATATAGGATACAAGTTATTTTAAATAAGTGTTTCAAATATTTTATCCAAGTCTTTATCTTTACACTGTGATAACTTTCAAATAACAAATCTTTCTTAATTTCAATAGTTTATCAAATTTTCTTATTTTAATACTTGCTTATTTGTCCTAAAACTTGTTCTACCATAAGATCGTAATGATTTTTTTATTGTACTTTCTTCTAGAAGTCTTATGCTTTGTTTTCTTTTATATTTGTTAACATGATTTCAAGTCTAGCCACTGAATATAAAATAACAATTATTATTTCCTAGTTGTCTATTATGTACCAGGTACTGTACAGAAGGTGCTAAAAATTGTACAAGTTAGAAAACAACCTTAAATGATCAGAGAATCTGTCCCCAGAAAATAATATCTAAGTCAAATGATTAAGAACGAAATTTTGTTTTTAGAGAGGTTTTTACAGGGCACATGCGCTTGCCAGAAAGAGAGAGGGAAAATGAGAAATCATCCCCCAGGGAGATGGCCATGCCGCAATCCCTTATCCTCCATTCTCCTCTCGGGATCTTGGGCACATACGCACACATGAGTTTAAGCCACCGTGCCCGGGACTTGAACCGTGGTTGATTACATGAGAGTCCAGCGACATAGCCATTACACTAACTGCTGGTCCCAAGAATGAACTTTCATCAGACAACGATGACTAAGGGGAGAGATTCAATATTAAGAATAATGGGACCAGCCAGTGGCACGGTGGTTAAGGTGGCTGGATCCCACATGACTGACTGTGCTGTTGAAGTCCCAGATCTGACAGCTTGGAAAACATGCTGAGCACATCTGCAGTCATACCTAAAATCACAAAAGGAGAAACGGAGGAGAAAGGATTGTGGCGTGACCACCTCCCATGAGAGTGCTTTCTCTTTCTCCCTCTCTGTATCTCGTCGATGAATACATATTCCCTCTAGCACAAAATAAATAAATAAATAAATAAATAAATAAATAAATAAAAGAAAACAAGATAAATGTTCAAAAAATTAAATTCAGCTTTAATGGAGTTTCACATGTGAGAAAATATAAGCTGGGAGGCAATTGTGGGATGGTTAGAAAAGGCTAGATCGTTAAATATTTTATAGTCTATACTATGGAAGAGACTTACTGAAAGTAATGGGAAACCACGGAAATGCTTAAATCAAAGAAGAGATCTAGCACATTTTAACTTTGAGGAAAAAAAAAAGAATCACAGCTCTTCATATACCAAATGGATTTCAAATAGAGGAATATTTAAGCGGTTATTTTATTATTTTAAATTTTAAATTGTATTTATTTTATGTCTTATTTACGTTTAATTGTATATCTTTGTGGGGTACAATATGGTTTTTCAAAGTATGAATGCAGTGTGTGATAATCAAATCAAGGGTATTACCATAGTCATCATCTTCCATATTCTTTTTTTTTTTTCTGAGAGATTTTTGCTTGCCAGAAAGAGAGAGAGACAGAGAGACAGAAAGCAAGAAATCACCCCTCAGGGCGGATGGCCATGCTGCAATCCCTTGTCTTCCATTCTCCTCTCGAGATCTTGGGCAGGCATACACACGCTCCCGGTGTGAGTTTAAGCCGCCGGGTCTGACTCGAACCGCAGTCGACTACATGAGAATTCAGCAACATAGCCATTAAGCTAACTGCTGGTCTCATCTTCCATATTCTTAAGAGAGAATTCTTCATTTTTTTTTGGAGAGGTTTTTGCTATAGGGCGCGTGCGCTCGCCAGACAGACAGAGAGAGTCAGAGAGACAGAAAACAAGAAGAAATCACCCCCCAGGGGGGATGGCCACGCCACAATCCCTTCTCCTCCATTCTTCTCTCGGGATCCTGGGCACGCATGCACACGTGCCCAGCGTGAGTTTAAGCCACTGGGTCCGGGACTAGAAACCCCGGTCGACTACGTGGGAGTCCAGCGACATAGCCATTACACTAACTGCTGGTCCCAAGAGAGAATTCTTCTTTAAAAGAGTAACCCACATAGATACTTGTGGGAAATGGGATATTAAGACAATTTTGAGATTATGAGACTAATTTAAAAGCATTATATCTAGTCCCCATACTATACACAGAATACACTTAAATCTTTTATTTTTGCCTTAGTTGAAATTATGAATAAAGTCCTGAAACAATTCTTTCAGTCAGCACTTTATCTTTTTAATTGCTCAATGTTATTATAATGTAATTTATTTTTATTCTATGTAATGAATGTATATCTCATTATATAAATATATTGTAATGTATATAATATAGCTCTTTTTTCAAGAAGTTTTTCCTTAAGGTGTGTGTACTTGCCAGAAAGAGATATCCACAGAGTAAGGGAAAGTGAGAAATCACCTTGCAGCAGGGATGTCCACACCACAATCCATTCTTCCCCATTCTCTTCCAGGAATCTTGGGCAAACATGTCCAGTGTGACTTTCAATCCACTGGGTCCAGGACTTAAACCACTGTCGGCCATGTAGGGTGTAACCAGCGATGTAACCGCTATGCCATATGCTGGCCTCTAGGGGTCTTCTATTAAAAATTTAAGCTTTCTCCATTTTTCTTTTTATTTTGAAAAAATGTAATAAAACCTTTCCACATACATCTTTCTAGGTGTATGTAACTTCTATTTTGGATAGATCTGTAGAGGTATGATTATCAGTTCAATAGATGTGCGTGATCGAAAGTTGGCCAGATAATAAACCACTTCCTTCTAAAGATGCTTTCTTTCCCTTTTGATTGTGACTAAAATAAATTAGCTTGCAGCAGACCACATTTCTCATCAGGAAGAACTAGAAAAATAGAACTAAAAAAATATGTTTGAAGTCATTGAAGAGAAATCAAGGCAGCCATAGATTTGGGGCAGTTATTTCATCTCTCTGGAAACACCCAGAAGACAAAGGTCATGGAGGTGATTTCCTGCATTCTCAAATTGCTTTTCCACTTCAATCATTATCTAACTGGTAAACCAAAATAACCATAAAGTGTAGTTTAGTTTTATTCTTTCCATGTGATCATGCTTTTGAGTCAATATAACCAGCTTCCACTAACAGCCCATTAGAGAAAAGAATGTACTATGAGTCTGGGGTTTGTCCTCATTAGTTCCTAAGGAATTGGTCGAATTCCTTCGACTCAATGGAGTCTAGCTTTTCTTATTCATAAAATGAGGATAATAGCATCTAACACAAAAAAACTGTTAGGAGACCATAAGAGTTATAAAGTTTTAAAAGTTTTTACCACAGGAGTAGGAGTTGATCAGATAACATTAATCTACTTCCTTTAACTCTTTTCTGATTTTCTTCAACTGTGTTCAAACTGATTTTAGGTCTTCTTTCAGGATGGTAAGCTGGACATCACAGTATATTATTTTAGCTGCTTAGGAAAAAGACAAGCGAAAGGCCTTCCAGGCTTGGCTGTTTTCTCTCTAAGGAGCCTGCTTACTCATTCTTGGTGGGAAGTCTGTTTCATGGGTCAATAATAGATTTTGTTCCCCTGGCGTTTGATCAATTGCCGCAGGTCTGAAGCGGTGTAGGCCTTGATGCTAGTGATCCAGCCCAGTGCTTTTGTGTTCTGATTCCAGCTGGCGAGCTTGCTTGTTCCTTACTGTGTAACCTGAGGTTGTGGAGCTAGGGGATATACTCCTATCTAGGAGGCTTAGAAAAACACTCGTGCCGACCTGAGTGCAGCTGGTAATACGTGGCAGACATTCCTCCAGCCCCAAACTATAAGGACTTAGGGAGCCACAAGGCCCTGGCAAACACTCCTAGCTCATCCCCTCCCAGAAAAGTGTGTTACTTGTGATGCAAATTTATGTCTTCAGCAAAAAAACTCTGGGTCCCGGTGGTTTCTTAGCATTCTGAACAGCATTTATCTGTTCTCAGGAATCTGAGAGTTCACAATCAAAGCCTCCAGCACAGCCCTGGTGTGTTACTGTTCTTTGACCCCCTAGCTTCATTTCAAAGCCAGCTGGATCCCACATGACTAACAACGGTTCCAGTCTCGGACCTGGTGGCTTGAAAACCATGCCAGGTGTGTATGGATGAATGCCCAAAATTCTGAAAGAAGAATGGAGAAGGGGTTGCAGCCTGGCCACCCCCCACAACGTGAGGGGGGTTTCTCACTTTTGTTCTCTCTTTCCTATGAGTGCATGTGAGGAAAACAGAGAGGCAGAACATGTCTGGGACAGAGAAGTGGGCTATTATCTATTGATGATAATGTGTTTTGTATCCTCAGCTGGTGTGAAGTATATTCATGTTGAGCAAATTCTACTTGTAAGCAAAGTGATGTATATTGATTAAGTGTATATGATAAAAAATAATTTTAAATAAATCTTTAAAAAGAATTTAAAGATAAAAATTTAAAAAGTCCTCAGGGTTTAGATTGGAAGCACATCCCCACCTCACTTTTCAAAAATATTTGTGCTTCTAGAACTTTTTTCAAAATTTGTGTTTTAGTTGAAAATGCCAAAGAAGCCATACTCATTACTAACAGGCTTATTTTTGCACATTTTTAATCTATTATAATCCTCTGATTCATATTCACTTTTATAAGAATATATTACTCCGTAACCGAACTCACATTGCAGGATGTTGCTATCTGAACCTGTGAACTATCAGATGAAACCATAAAGACTAGTCTATGTGTTCTACACTAGAGAAGAAGACATGATGCGCTAGTTATGGACACACTGCTTCTCTTCTGCAATGGAATCCCTTTTACTTGCTATGTGACAAATGTCCTGGGCCCTTTAAGTGCTTTTCCTTTGTGAGATGGCTGAATGTTGAGCTTTGTCAATAGAGAGTGCTGGAGAGACACTGCAGTGGAGGGGGACTTACTGATTCTGACAGAGGCATTAGGAAGGCTTCCGAGGTGCCATGACTTCTCCAGGCTCTTTCTTCCATAGCATGTGTGACTTCTCCAAAGCCTGGCAATGTGAGTGGCTTCCTCAACATTCACCTTTTGCAAGATACACAGCTTCTTCAGTGTCCAGTGCTTGTAGGGTGGGTGAATTTCCAGCCTCTGGCTCTTGGAGTGTGTGCAGTTCTCTAGTGCTTAGTTTTTGCAGTGACACAGCCAATGGCTCAGGTCAGAACTGTTCCCAGAATGTCGGGTGACTAACCATTCTAGTTTTTTCTCAGGACTGTGAGGGTCTACGGGATAGGAGACTTTCTGATTTAAAATAGGGATAGTCTATGACAAGGCTCAACGAATTAATCACTCTTTGGGCAACTCCCCTGACTAGGTGACTTTGTAGCCTCTTGTGAGCTATCTCCTCCTACCACCCATAAAACTGTCCCCAGAATCCGAGGAAACATAGCCAACTCTGCCAGCACTGCACCCGGTCAACTTCTCTGCCATGGTGGGCCTTGTCTGAGACCTGCAGACCTAGGCATTGGGATGGGGGCTTGGCGTGCTGTCTCAACCCAAGATGCAGTAATTGCTTCAGGCATCAGCTGTTCTCAGGCTGTTTTCTGTACTTACTTCAGGTTGATATCTTATTTTTCAAGTTTTTTATTAGGGTTAAAACGTTTTGTATTAAGTCTCCCTCTTTAACGTTCTATGTCATTTCTTTTTGCCGTTTGTACCCTGACTCATAACTTACTCAATTTTCTTCAGTGTCATTGAAGGATATTTGACATGTAAAGATGATGTATATTTAAAGAGTACAACATGATATTTATTTATTTTTTACAGTTTTCTCTTTTTTTTGGCCAGTAAATATTTTTATTTAGTTTTTCATTTATTTACTTTTTACATTTTCCCACAAACATTTACTTTGTATTTAATTTTTTTACTCATACTCCATAGTTCTTGACAGTTAATAAACAACTTGCAAAATTTCCAAAAAACTGAATTTTAAAGATAACTATCAAAATGTTTGTTACAATTTTGTTTGTGACTCTATAACAACAGAGAGTATGATTTTAGATATTTTTGAGAAAATATTCGCATGTCAACTGATCAAATTGTTGAGAAGCAAACACCCAGCACACAATTCACACCTGAACCTCCCCAATTCGGCTCTGCCTACCAAGTATTCTTTGGTTTACCAACTGTTAGCAAAGAGCAGTCTCTTTTCCTTCCTTCGGGGTCTTTCTCAAGGTATTCCTCTGCTTGTGACTGCTCTTTTGCAGTCTCTGCTGATTCAATGCAGGGCTGGAAAAGTCTGAGTTATTTTACGAGACAAATTCTTTCATATGTCTTCTCTAACCCTCTCTGCCAGGCAGAATTGTGTATGGTGCCAAGCAATCTTTGATAGTACAAAGAAGTCTATTCACATTTTTCTCACAGAATTGGACAACAGTAAGCCATTAAAAATTTATAAAAGGATATAATATTTTCTTTTTTTTTTTGATAGATTTTTGCTATTGGGCATGTGTGCTTTCCAGAAACATGAAAGACAGAAATCAAGAAACCACCCTCCACACACACACCCCGGGGGAATGACTATGCCGCAATCCCTTCTCCTCCATTTTCCTCTCAAGATTTTGAGCATGTCTACACAAGTTTCTTTCCAGCATGAGTTTTAAGCCGTTGGGTCTGGGACTCAAACTGTGATCGACTATGTGGGAGTCCAGTGGTGTAACCATTATGCTATGCTAGTCCTATGGGATAGAATGTTTTCTCTAATAACATGATATTGAATGAAACAGAGAATGTAAAATATTAAAAATTATATGTTAATTTTCTTTATCTTGTTACATTGCAGAAGTGCCATGGTGATAAAATTTTCAACAGTGCCAGAAACAATAAATTAATTTGTCTGAATATGCTGGGGAATATGAGCTTTCAAATATCTGCAGCTTTCTTAACATTTGAGGTAAAATGAAGGTTGAATTTTCTTCTTTTTTTTCTTTTTTTTTTCAGAGAGATTTTTGCTACAGGGCATATACACTTACTGGAGAGACAGAAAGACAGAAAGCAAGAAATCATCCCCCTTCCTCTGGGTGGAGGGTTGACCATGCCACAATCTCTTCTCCTCTTGGGATTTTCGGCCCACATACATATGCACCTGGTACGAGTTTCAATCATCCAGGTCTGGGACTCGAACTGTGATCGGTCACGTGGGAGTTCATAGATGTAACCACTACACCATCTGCTGGTTCCCTAATTTTCTAGATGTTAATCTGTGGAGCCTTTTGGAAGAGACCAGGTTCACAAGAGCTGAAATGGGACTTGGCACTATCAAGGTTTAAGGGCTCAAATTAGGACTCAGAGCATCATCAGAATGAGGGGTGGTGATCACATCACAGATGGAAACTGGAATGGAAGACTGTATGCTCGCAAGTAGAGTATCAGGATTAGGGGACCGTCACAAAAACAGGTCTTGCTGATTGGGGACATGAAGGTCCCTTGAATTATATGCCACGTTGAAGATACATTAGCTCCTCAACACTCACAAATAACCTCACGTTCCTTACAAAGAGGACTATCTTGATTTGATTTCCTCATTCAGGATAGATAGTACTCCCATTTTTTGAGGTGTTATCAAAATCTGCTTTTTTAGGAAACCTCTTTGACTTACAACTACATTTATTTTCTCTTGTGTTTTCAACTGTGGCTCTTTTCATACCATTTATTTCTCATTTAAGACATTACTGTCCTTCGTTGCTTCATGCCTTGAACACAGTTGATTCATGTTTTGCCCAGTTTTTTTTTTATTATTACATCAGGTGAAAAGGTAAATATGGTCTGTATTCGTCAATCTTTTCCAGATGATACTTCAAATTTTCCCCATTATTATATTGTTATTTATGTTATTGGGAGAGCTGACCTATAGGTGTGACTTCCAGCCAACTCCCATGGACTCACATGGGTAATGATCCAGGGTACAAATCAGTTGCACAATCTGGTTCACGAAAAATTTTTCCCAAGCAAGTTTAAAGAAAACTACACTTAAGGCTGAAGCTAGACATGTGTGTGGGTAAGCATAGGGGACCTTCCATTTCCCATTTCCCATGAGGGACATAACTAACTCAGCCAAGTCTTAAGACTTGTGAAGCTGAGCAGCATCAGTTTACACAAACCCCTTGTCTGCTGTGGTTCAGACTTCCTTATCATTATTTTAGAAGTCAAAGAAAGGCAAAAAGAAAAACCCTGCTTTTCTTCCATGTTCTTTATTTGTCAAGATTTGTATAGAAAGTGCGAGGTTGATTTAAGATTAGTCGTGATTACAAACACTTTTGCGGTAAGACGGAAGAACTGGAACTAGGCAGATCCCTGCAGCTTGAGTTTCAGGGGTACCAATGACTCCGTGACACCATCTGAAGAGAGGAATTGTGTTTGACTTGTGTTTTGAAAGATCAATTTGCCAACAATGTCTTTAAATTTATCATCCTCTCAAAACCAAATGCAACAGTGTAAAGTTACTTTTGTTCTGAAAAGAATAACCTGTTTCCCAAGTCTTAGCAAACGAATCCTTGAACAGAAAGACATTTGATAAATACTTGCACTAACATAGTGAACAATTTTATTTTCCATGATGAAGCTGTGTTTTAGCCATGTCATGGATGTTGTAGGCTACATATTACAGGTCAGTATTCTCTTGGAAGCCCTGAGCAGTTTTTGGAGTTCATAGCTGCCTTGTGGCATTTGATTTACAAGGTTATCAGGTGTACAGTTCCAATTGTGGCAAAGTTTCAAATGGCAAAGAAGCGTAAGTATAGAAACACATTTTTGTGGAGTCAGAGCTATGTTACTTTCTATTTCACCATCAAAAAATAAAAGGCTATTATTAGGAAATGAGTACTAAGAGCTGCATTTTAAGGCCTGGATGAATTTACAAATTATACTTTCTAAGGGACAACACACTTAAAAACTATTCTAATTTATATGAGAAAGTGAATCACATATTAATTTTTGATAGGGTCTTACCATATCAGGATCCTCCTGTCCCAGGCTCTCAGCTAGCTAGGATTTTAGATCCATGCCACTGTGCCCAGCATGGTTAGGCTGGTCTGAGAATTGAACTCTGGCCTCCCATGTGGTCTCAGCCTCTGATTTTCGGCATCTAAGCAGTAGTTACCACCGTGGCTGAACCAAGAGACAGGACATTCCTGGAAACAAGTCTGCTTGGTGCAAAGTATTAAACAAAGCACAGATCATTTGGTTTTGTTCTCAGTGAATGATATGTGACTGAATATTTAGCCTACCTGGTATGCCGATCTGTCCTCTGCGCTGATATGCTTGGGGCACATGTTAAAGTCGTAACGTTTCATCATTCATCACATCTTAGGATGTTGCTGTGGAAGACAATACCCTATGTGTGAAATAATGTCACAACTATTCCCCTCGGGGAGGAAGAAATTGGACAGACTAGACTAGAGATATGCCATCCAGGCTTACAGTGTAGTATTTTTAATTTTTTTCAATTTAATTTCATGTATTATTTATTTATTTATTTTAATTTGACCAGAGATGGACAGAGGGAGAGAAAAAGAGAGAGAGAGACGGAAAGTGAGAAAGCAAGCCACGAAGTCCAGGATTTGAACCATGGTCAGCCATGTGGGAGTCCGGTGCTTTAACCACAGTGCCACCTGCTGGTCTCCTTACATTGTGGTTATACCTCACACTCTGCAGTGAAACACTTTTCTCTCTCTCTCTCTTTGTCTCTCTTTTTGTCTTTACTTATTAGCTCTCCTTTAGGAGAGATGGAAATAGTCTTACAAATGATTTTTAGCATCAGATGATTTTTAATTTGATTTCTGTCAATAACCTTGTAAAGTCATTTAATCTAGTTTTATATAATTATTTTTTCCATACATAAAAGTCATCACTCCTTCCACAGCTGTTTTGGAGTAAATCAGAAAATAGAATAATAATTGCCTAGCCTAGTTTGTTTGCTTTTTTTTTAATCTGCAGTGATAGTAGGAGACAACAATGTGAATGAAGATGACAGGAGGAAACCCAGACAAGTCACGTAGAACACATACCATGCGACGTTGGAGGCTCCACACAGAATTGCTAAAATAAAAAGTATAAGAATTATAATTATATGATACCAATTCTATTATTAATATAAGAATTCAGGGTGTGAGAGCATGCGTGCTACCATTTTCAATGTCACTTTTGTAGGTGAAAACGCAGATTGGTTTGGGCCAATAACTGTAGCAATGTTTTGCGTTTTTTATAGCTCTAGAGCTTCGTGTACTGTTCCATACAGACACCAAAGGATGACACCCGAGGTGAGGTTTTTGAAGGAAGAATGATTGTTCAATTTAGAAGAGGAGAGTTGTCAAAGGTCAGGGAACACAATAAGCAATGATAGACGGAAGTCTGTGAAGGCTAATGGCATTGGGAGAAAAATCATAATCCAGTTTTACAGCGTTCTGTTTATCCAAACCCCAATCCCAGAATCCTTCTCT